>NC_141875.1:265902509-266054024 GCF_056163025.1 Triticum urartu
TAATATGCAGAAATTTTGCAATCAAACTGACCATAATCACTAGGGTGGCGGTGGTGGAAACCGGGGGCAACCTGGGACTGGTGGCTTAGGATCCGGTTTTCCTCGAGCTGGCTCATCCTATGGTTTTCATGGTCTTGGTGGGTCTGGATCTGTATATTAGGGGTTTGGCAATCATGGAAGTGGAAATCAACATTCTAGTCAAGGTACTCAACAGCAGGGCAACTAGATAGGTTTTCAGCGCAATCCTAAGTAGTTAAATAGTGGGCGGTATCATGTCTTTAAGACTAGAACCTGTAAGGGGGATAGCAAACTCTAGAAGCATGTTGTTAACCTGGTTGAGCTAGTTGTTCCTGAATATTTGAATTGGTCAGAGCAACCAATAACTTGGAGTAGGGCGGATCATCCTCCTCGGGTTGAGAATCCTGCTTCTCTAGCCTGGGTGGTGCAACCTCAAGTCGATGGGTATGAACTCACTAAGGTACTAATGGATGCAGGAAGCAACATTAACATTTTGTATTATGATACTTTCAGGTGCATGAACTTGTCATAGAAACAACTCCTTCCATCCTCAACCATTTTTCATGGTATCATTCCTGGAAACTCAGCCTACCCCATTGGGAGGATTAAACAGGAAGTTGCGTTTGGTGATGAGTATAATTACATAACCGAATATCTAACATTTGAGGTGGTCAAGATCGGAAGCCATTACCACGCTCTGTTTGGACGGCCAACTTATGCTCGTTTTATGGCCCGACCCTGCTATGTGTATCTCAAACTCAAGATGCCTAGGCCAAAGGGCACTATCAGGTTCGATGGTGATAGGAAAATTGCTCGCGAATGTGAAGAAGGGGATGCAACATATGTTGAGTCAGCCTGCACAACAGAAGAATTGAAGTTTTACATATCCAATGTTGACCCGGCTGGCATGACCCCCCCCCCCTGAAGAAACCCAGCATAGAGTCTGACCCCCGCTCAAATTTATGTCGGCTGAGGACATAAAACCGTTGATTTCGCCCATGGCAGCTCATCCCAACAGTTCATGTCACGCCCAATATGCGATTATATCCTAAAGGAACTCGAAGGTGCCACCAAGGATAGAAGCACATATCAGAGACGCTTTTGCAAGGTGGATATCATTACATCATGCCATTACATAATAGTTGGGATACATACAAAAGGCAAACAATTGCCGCAAGAATACGTCAACACATCATAAAAGAGAACAACACCTGACTATTGATGAAACACAAACAAAATCTGTAACGTCATCCACCCTGCTAGCCCAGGCTGCAGACCAGGAACCTAACCCAAGATCGATAAAGAAGAAGAACTCCAAGACAGGAAAAACACCGCTCTCGCATCATGATCATCGCATTACTTGTACCTGCAACTGTTGGTGTCGTAATCTGTGAGCCACGAGGACTCAACAATCCCATAACCATGGGTATCAAGACTAGCAAAGCTCAATGGGTATGGAAAGGGTAAGTGGTGAGGTTGTAGCAAGTGACTAAGCATGGTGTGGTGGCTAACTTACGAATACAAGAGTAAGATGAGAAACTACGCAAATGGTCGCAAACTAGTAATGATCAATAAGTGATCCTGAACTACTTACGTTCAAACATAACCCAATTGTGTTGTCCTCTCGAACTTCCCCAAAAAGAGACAGTCACGGTTATGCAACGCGGTTGGTGTATTTTAGTTGAGTTTAATTCAAGTCCTCTACAACCGGATATTAACAAATTCTTATCTGCCACATAACCGCGGGCACAACTCTCGAAAGTTTAAACCCTGCAGGGGTGTCCCAACTTAGCCATGACAAGCTCATGATCTGTGGAGACAATCCTCCATCACAGGACCCTCCGATTAGACACGGAATCTCGGTGCACAAGACATTTCTACAATGGTAAAACTAATCCAGCAAGACCTTCGGCGTGCCGACACCCTGATAGTAGCCGCGCGTATCTCGTCTCAGGCCACGTCCGGATGGGTCAATCTATGAGTAAAACCAGATCCTCGGGTTTCCCCGTGGTGGCCCCGCGGGTTGCCCGTTTGGGACCAACACCATCAGCACTGGCCCCCTGCTATGTAGAAAGAATCCTCGAGTTCATGACGCCTATGCAAATTAATTATTTAGTTCAAGTGTTATTATGGAAAATGTTAAAACCAATGTTGGGCCTTGCTAGAAAAGTTTTATTCAAAGCGAACTGTCAAGAGGGGCCCATAAACCCTCACCATGTTAGGGACGCAAAATCGAGGAACTTAACACCGGTATGACAGAAAACTAGGGCGGCAAGAGCGGAACAAAACACCAGGCATAAGGCCGAGCCATCCACCCTTTACCAAGTATATAGATGCATTAATTAAATAAGAGACATTGTGATATCCCATGATATCCATGTCCCAACATGGAACAACCTGTAACTGCACCTGCAACTAGCAATGCTATAAGAGGGGCTGAGCAAAGCGGTAACATAGCCAAACAACAGTTTGCTAAGAAGGGTAAAAAGGTTAGAGGCTAACATGGCAATTTGGGAGGCTTGATAAACAAGTGGTGGGCAGCGCGACATAGCGATATCATCAAGACAACTAGCATAGTAAATATAGTAGTGAGATCCAAGGTGACGGTCATCTTGCCTGAAATCCCGCTAGGAAGAAGAACGAGTCCATGAAGAAGACGAAGCCACGTAGTCGAACGAATCCTCACAATCGCAACGAAGCAGGAACTACCGCGAAGGAGCACAACCGGAAAGAAGCAAACAACATGGTAAACACACAACACATAAACAAGACATGATGCTCAACCAAGTACGATGCATGACAAGGCTACATGATGCTACTCATGGAAAGAGATGATGCATACAAGAACAACACACCAAAGAAAGGTTAAATGAGGCTGGAAACAACATATAACAATTCCAGAAACTCCTCATATGCAAATTTCGAAATTGGTCCAGATCTGAATAACACATAATGTTGACTTTGTTAAACATCAAGTTAAAGTGCACCAAGATGATCTACACGGTTTTCTAGTCAAGTAACACATAAAGTTTGTTTAATTCTTAGCTACGGCAATCAGGACCCCGATTCCAAGTCACATCGATCTAGCCGGTAACACCTCATACCACATTGCGGCCTCACGCACGGTATCCCCACGGGTGTCGCCTTACCATCGCCCGGGACCGTTTGCGCCTTTTGGCTCACGTATATGATAGTGTCGCTAGCATCCATATGACGGAGAACCTGGGCCGACATGGCTAGTCGTGAACCCAAAGCGGCACAGACCTATGGAGACAGGCATACATGAATCACATCGAGCATGTCGGTCATCAGCGAGTGAATCCGGGCTGTAGCACTGGGCTAACAGGACTCCAGGGAACCCGGGCTATAGCAGGCTAGGCAGGACTCCGGATATCACCGCGTGACATTTCCCCGAAGGGACAGACATAGGAACGAAGTGAAACACATGCCAGCCAGTCAAGTGTCCTGAGCAGTAGTGCTGGGCTAGCAGGACTCCGATGAAAACCTTTTTCAAGGACTCACTGAGTTGGTTCTTAAGCTCGGCTAGTTCTAAGGGTGCCATCTTATAGGGTCTTCTAGAAATTGGAACGGTTCCTGGAACAAGGTCTATCACGAACTCGACATCCCTGTCAGGTGGAACACCTGGCAGTTCTTCTGGAAAGACATCCGGAAAGTCTCGGACTACCGGAACATCCTCAAGGTCTGGAAGGGGGTTGGCATTTAGGGAGTAAAGCTAGCGCTTGGCCACTCGAGTTAAGACATTGACTATCTTGCCCAATGGGTGAGTAAGTTGAACGGTTCTAGTGGCGCAATCAATCTTAGCATAATGAGATGACATCCAGTCCATACCCAAGATGATGTTTATGTCCGAGGACTTGAGGGCTATTAAGGATGCAAGGAAGAGAAGTCCATCGACAAGAATTTCGTTCCCATGGCTTACTCTAGAAGTTTTCCGTCTAGAGCCAGGGGTTTGAATTTCCATGGTAGTGGGCATGTCACAGAATGTCGTGTTATGCAATCGAGCATAGTTCTCGAATATGAATGAATGAGATGCTCCAGTATCGAAAAGAATAGATGCCGGATGGCAATTAACAAGGAGAGTACCAAGGACGATGTTAGGATCCTCATGAGCCTCCTCGGGTGAAACATAGTTGACATGGCCACGTGCAGTGGTGACCGGCTTGGCGTAGATTGTCTTTCCCGCTGGCTTACCACGACCAACGGACTTTTCAGACTGATTGGGGTTGTTGTTCTGAGGACACTCTCGACTATAGTGACCCGGCTCTCCACACTTGAAACATGTCACAACATTGGGGCATGGAGCAGCATTAGCAGCGGGGCCACCATAGGGCTTGGGCGGTGCAAACTGCTGGTTGGGACGAGGCACCTCAAAGGATGGCCTCAGAATGAACCTGGGTGGCAGTGCCGTGCTTGGAATCCACACCCGGCGCTTCTGAGATCCAGAGCCGGATGAAGAGCCAAAATCACGAGAGAGCTTGCGTGAAGCGTCATAATCAGACTGGCCTGTCTTAGCACTGATGGATTTATGGACCAACTTCTGAAAGGAGGTGCACTTGTGCAGACGAAGATCGCGGCGAAGCTCAGGGCTAAGTCCCTTGCGGAACCTTGCCTGCTTCTTAGCGTCGGTAGATACTTCTTCAGGAGCATAATGTGCCAGATTCCCAAATTCGCGACTATATGCATCCACAGTCAGTCTTCCTTGGGTGAAATTGCAGAACTCTTCCCTCTTGCGATCTATGAGACCTTCCGGGATGTGATGCTCACGGAAAGCCTCACTGAATTCAGCCCAAGCAGTGATTTGGCCGACCGGGCGCATAGCTTCAAAATTTTCCCACCAAAGGCTAGCAGGGCCTTCGAGGTGATAGGCAGCATAAGTAACCTTATCAGCTCCGACTACGTTGGCAGAACGTAGCTTGTGGGTGATGCTGTGAAGCCAGTCATCCGCATCGAGGGGCTCGACGGAATGGTTAAACTTTGGTGGGTACAACTTGATGAAGTCATTGATTGACACCAAGTCATTTTGCTGATGGCGTGCAGTGTTCTGCTCAATCCGCTCCAGCAAGCGGTTAGTCTCACGCTTGTTTCTTTCCGCCTCCAGCATCACTTCGGCCAGAGAAGGCGGGTGAGGCAGATTTTAACCCCTAACTGCACTGGCTTCCCCCTGCTCCGGGGCAGCAGGGTTGCTGCAGGTGTTGACCATCCTACAAGAAAACAAGACAACGGTTTAGATAAGGATGGCACAAACTTAGCAAGGAAGTGCAGAATGTAATGGATAACACGGAATGCAGAGATGTTCATCCGTATGTCATGGTAATATAGAACTGCCATATATATACCAACGGTCATACACACCATACATAGTTTAGTACAAGCCCAGGCTACAGTACAACTATGATGAAAGAAGTTACATCTCATCGGAGGCATTCCAAGCTCCTATACATTATTTGTCTACACCTCCAGAATTGATTACACACAAAGTCATATTCCACAAGTCACGCAGGACAGTGGAGATACAACTGTTACAATACTAGTGATACTACTACTAACTCAGACAGCTCCGTAGTAGTCCTCATAGAAGTCACCTCCATAGCCTGGAAGTTCAACGTGATCATCCGGGAACAGACGGTCCTAAGGAGCTTGTGGACCAAAGGGGCTAGGATGAGGTCTTGGACCAACAAACGGTGGCCTGCGGGGACCACGGGGTGGGGTAATGCCTCCCACATCACGCTAATCCACCATGTCTGGTAGAGCAGGTCTCTCAAGATACAAATCCCTTGTATCCATACATCCAGCTTGCACCGCAGGTGCAAACCGAGTTAAAGTGACCCAATGATCAGCATGGGTGTTGAAAAGCTCCAGTCTCAAGGCCCGATTCTCTCGGTCCTTATCGTCGAGCATCTCGGCAGTGGTACGCGTTAGTGAGTCCTCCTGAGTGGAGTCAGCATAGATAGCCTGGAGATACCCTTGCACTCCCAGGAGTGAGGCTGGCATATAACGGAAGTCGGTGTTCCGAAACAGGCCAGTCCGGACACGTATGATGGTCATCATGGAATAGGCAACATCCTACAGAGCCATCTCAACAGTAACCCCGAGTCCATAGGAACAGTTGAGGGGCTCGGTAGATCCAGGATAAGAAGGAAATATCCTGACGGTGCAGAAATATTGGCTTTGATTAAAGTCTTGGAATTGCTCTTCGACAGTGTATTCGGGATACCAACGGTAACCCGTCTCGATCATTACCCGGACTAACATAGCAGTATGACCGGGCACATCGAGGCACCGAGTCAGGCGAACCACTTGGTTTTGAGCACGAGTGGCCATCTGAAAGCACAACCACAATGCAAAGACATTAGAATTTCTAGGGAAAATTGGACATCATAACAGCTGTAAATGCTCAGAAAAAGATTTGAGACATCCACAACAGTTTGCAATACCACTCAACAACATCATATCAAGGTTCTGATTCAACTGGCAACATACTAAAAGTAGTAGAAACTGTACTAAGGATTGTAATAACAACCCTATAAGCTACTACAGATTAGTAACACGTGAACCTGACAGAAGAAGAGAGCCTAGTCCTTAACCCACGTTGAATGAGAAGAGAATGACTCAGATCAGAGGGCATAAGGTAAAGGAGTAAAAGAGCCTTACGTTCCCTCCCACAATCAATTCCCCTACATATAGCTAAAACATTTCTAGACTCGACATCGACCAGTTTGGCTCAACGAACCTACAGGCAGTCCGGCTCTGATGCCAACGCTGTCAGGACCCCGATTCTAAGTCACATCGATCTAGTTGGTAACACCTCATATCACATTGCGGCCTCACGCACGGTATCCCCACGGGTGTCGCCTTACCATGGCCCGGGACCATTTGCGCCTTTTGGCTCACGTATATGATAGCGTCGCTAGCATCCATATGACGGAGAACCCGGGCCGACATGGCTAGTTGTGAACCCAAAGCGGCACAGACCTATGGAGACAGGCATACATGAATCACATCGAGCATGTCGGTCATCAGCGAGTGAATCCGGGCTATAGCACTGGGCTTACAGGACTCCGGGGAACCCGGGCTGTAGCAGGCTAGGTAGGACTCCGGATGTCACCACGTGACATTTCCCCGAAGGGACAGACATAGGAACGAAGTGAAACACATGCCGGCCAGTCAAGTGTCCTGAGCAGTAGTGCTGGGCTAGCAGGACTCCGGTGAACCGGGCTGTAGCGGACTAGTATGGCTCGAGGAACACTAGACTACATTTCCCCATAAGAATGGCTGCCAAGGATAAACAACTAGATTGTCGGATCCCACACATACCAAGTGTTGGGGAACGTAGCAGAAATTCAAAATTTTCCTACGTGTCACCAAGATCTATCTATGGAGAGACCAGCAACGAGGGGAAGGAGAGTGCATCTACATACCCTTGTAGATCGCTAAGCGGAAGCGATCAAGAGAACGGGGTTGAAGGAGTCGTACTCGTCGTGATCCAAATCACCGGAGATCCTAGTGCCGAACGGACGGCACCTCCGCGTTCAACACACGTACAGCCCGGTGACGTCTCCCATGCCTTGATCCAGCAAGGAGAGAGGGAGAGGTTGAGGAAGACTCCATCCAGCAGCAGCACAATGGCGTGGTGGTGGTGGAGGAGCGTGGCAATCCTGCAGGGCTACGCCAAGCACCGCGGGAGAGGAGAAGGACTTGGGAGAGGGGGAGGGCTGCACCAAAAGCCAAAAGGTGTGTTCTAAGAGGCCCTCCTTCCCCCACTATATATAGGGAGCCCAAGGGGGGGGCGCCGGCCCTAGGAGATCCAATCTCCTAGGGGGGCGGCGGCCAAGGGAGGTTTCCCTCCCCCCCAAGGCACCTAGGGGTGCCTTCCCCTTGTGGGACTCTTCCCTTCTTGAAACCCTAGGCGCATGGGCCTCTTGGGGCTGGTGCCCTTGGCCCATGTAGGCTAAGGCGCACCCCCTACAGCCCATGTGGCCCCCCGGGGCAGGTGGCCCCACCCGGTGGACCCCCGGGACCCTTCCCGTGGTCCTGGTACAATACCGATGACCCCAAAACTTGTCCCGATGGCCGAAATAGGACTTCCTATATATAAATCTTTACCTCCGGACCATTCCGGAACTCCTCGTGACGTCCGGGATCTCATCCGAGACTCCGAACAACATTCGGTAACCACATACAAACTTCCTTTATAACCCTAGCGTCATCAAACCTTAAGTGTGTAGACCCTACGGGTTCGGGAACCATGCAGACATGACCGAGACGTTCTCCGGTCAATAACCAATAGCGGGATCTGGATACCCATGTTGGCTCCCACATGTTCCATGATGATCTCATCGGATGAACCACGATGTCAAGGACTTAATCAATCCCGTATACAATTCCCTTTGTCTATCGGTACGATACTTGCCCGAGATTCGATCGTCGGTATCCCGATACCTTGTTCAATCTCGTTACCGGCAAGTCTCTTTACTCGTTCCGTAACACATCATCCTGTGATCAACTCCTTGATCACATTGTGCACATTATGATGATGTCCTACCGAGTGGGCCCAGAGATACCTTTCCATTTACACGGAGTGACAAATCCCAGTCTCGATTCGTGCCAACCCAACAGACACTTTCGGAGATACCCGTAGTGCACCTTTATAGTCACCCAGTTACATTGTGACGTTTGGCACACCCAAAGAACTCCTACGGTATCCGGGAGTTGCACAATCTCATGGTCTAAGGAAATGATACTTGACATTAGAAAAGCTTTAGCATACGAACTACACGATCTAGTGCTATGCTTAGGATTGGGTCTTGTCCATCACATCATTCTCCCAATGATGTGATCCCGTTATCAACGACATCCAATGTCCATGGTTAGGAAACCGTAACCATCTATTGATCAACGAGCTAGTCAACTAGAGGCTTACTAGAGACATGGTGTTGTCTATGTATCCACACATGTATCTGAGTTTCCTATCAATACAATTCTAGCATGGATAATAAACGATTATCATGAACAAGGAAATATAATAATAATCAATTTATTATTGCCTCTAGGGCATATTTCCAACAGTCTCCCACTTGCACTAGAGTCAATAATCTAGTTCACATCGATATGTGATTAACACTCAAGGTCACATCCCCATGTGACTAACACCCAAAGAGTTTACTAGAGTCAATAATCTAGTTCACATTACCATGTGATTAACACTCGATGAGTTCTGGGTTTGATCATGTTATGCTTGTGAGAGAGGTTTTAGTCAACGGGTCTGCAACATTCAGATCCGTATGTACTTCGCAAATCTCTACGCTATATTTGGAGCCATTTCAAATAACTGTTCTACTTGGAGCTATTCTAAATTGTTGCTCCATTATATGTATCCGGTATCTCTACTCAGAGCTATCCGGATAGGTGTTAAGCTTGCATCGATGTAACCCTTTACGACGAACTCTTTTACCACCTCCATAATCGAGAAAATTCCTTAGTCCACTAGTTACTAAGGATAACTTTGACCGCTGTCCTGTGATCCATTCTTGGATCACTCTTGTACCCCTTGACCGACTCATGGCAAGGCACACTTCAGGTGCGGTACACATCATAGCATACTATGGAGCCTATGTCTAAGCATAGGGGACGACCTTCGTCCTTTCTCTCTGTTCTGCCGTGGTCGAGCTTTAAGTCTTAACTTCGTACCTTACAACCCAGGCAAGAACTCCTTCTTTGACTGGTCCATCTTGAACACCTTCAAGATCATGTCAAGGTATGTGCTCATTTGAAAGTACCATTAAGCGTTTTGATCTATCCTTATAGATCTTGATACTCAATGTTCAAGTAGCTTAATCCAGGCTTTCCATTGAAAAACACTTTCCAAATAATCCTATATGCTTTCCAGAAATTCTACGTCATTTCTGATCAACAATATGTCAACAACATATACTCATTAGAAATTCTATAGTGCTCCCACTCACTTCTTTGGAAATACAAGTTTCTCATAAACTTTGTATACACCCAAAAACTTTGATCATCTCATCAAAGCATACATTCCAACTCCGAGATGCTTACTCCAGTCCTTAGAAGGATAGCTGGAGCTTTGCACACTTGTCAGCATCTTTCAGGATTGACAAAACCTTCCGATTGTATCATATACAACCTTTTCTCAAGAAAATCGTCGAGGAAACAATGTTTTGACATCCTATCTGCAAGATTTCATAAATAATGCAGTAATCGCTAATATAATTCCAACAGACTCTTAGCATCGCTACGAGTGAGAAAGTCTCATCGTAGTCAACTCCTTGAACTTGTCGGAAAACATCTTAACGACAAGTCGAGCTTTCTTAATGGTGACATTTACCATCATTGTCCGTCTTCCTTTTAAAATCCATCTGTACTCAACAGCCTTACGACCATCGAGCCGTTCTGCCAAAGTCTACACTTTGTTTTCATACATGGATCCTCTCTCGGATTTTATGGCCTCGAGCCATTTATCGGAATCCGGGCCCACCATCGCTTCTCCATAGCTCGTAGGTTCATTGTTGTCTAGCAACATGACTTCCAAGACAGGATTACGTACCACTCTGAACTAGTACTCATCCTTGTCATCCCACGAGGTTTAGTAGTGACTTGATCTGAAGTTTCATGATCACTATCATAAGCTTCCACTTCAATTGGTGTAGGTGCCACAGGAACAACTTCCTGTGCCCTGCCACACACTAGTTGAAGAGACGGTTTAATAACCTCATCAAGTCTCCACCATCCTCCCACTCAATTCTTTTGAGAGAAACTTTTCCTCGAGAAAGGACCCGATTCTAGAAACAATCCCTTATTGCTTTCGGATCTGAGACAGGAGGTATACCCAACTGTTTTGGGTGTCCTATGAAGATGCATTTATCCGCTTTGGGTTCGAGCTTATCATCCTGAAACTTTTTCACATAAGCGTCGCAGCCCCAAACTTTTAAGAAATGACAGCTTAGGTTTCTCTAAACCATAGTTCATACGGTGTCATCTCATCGGAATTACGTGGTGCCCCTTTTAAAGTGAATGTGGTTGTCTCTAATGCCTAACCCATAAACTATTGTGGTAATTCGATAAGAGACATCATGGTATGCATCATATCCAATAGGGTGCAGTTATGATGTTCGGACACACCATCACACTATGGTGTTCCAGGCTGTATTAGTTGTGAAACAATTTCCACAATGTCTTAATTCTGTGCCAAACTCGTAATTCCGATATTCATCTCTATGATCATATCATAGATCTTTTATCTTCTTGTCACGACGATCTTTCAACTTCACACTGAAATTACTTGACCTTTCAATAATTCAGACTCATGATTCATCAAGTAAATATACTCAACATCTACTCAAATCATCTGTGAAGTAAGAACATAACGATATCCACTACATGCCTCAGCACTCATTGGACTGCACACATCAAAATGCATTACTTCCAACAAGTTGCTTTCTAGTTCCATTTTACTGAAAACGAGGCTTTCAGTCATCTTGCCCATGTGGTATGATTTGCATGTCTCAAGTGATTCAAAATCAAGTGAGTTCAAACGGTCCATTTGCATGGAGTTTCTTCATGCATATACACCAATATACATGGTTCGCATGTCTCAAACTTTTCAAAAATGAGTGAGTCCAAAGATCCATCAACATGGAGCTTCTTCATGCGTTTTATACCGATATGACTTAAGTGGCAGTGCCACAAGTAGGTGGTACTATCATTACTATCTTATATCTTTTGGCATGAACATGTGTATCACTACGATCGAGATTCAATGAACCATTCATTTTAGGTGTAAGACCATTGAAGGTATTATTCAAATAAACAGAGTAACCATTATTCTCCTTAAATGAATAACCGTATTGCGATAGACATAATCCAATCACGTCTATGCTCAACGCAAACACCAAATAACAATTATTTAGGTTTAACACCAATCTCGATGGTGGAGGGAGCGTGCGATGCTTGATCATATCAACATTGGAAACACTTCCAACACATATCGTCAGCTCACCTTTAGCTAGTCTCCGTTTATTCCGTAGCTTTTATTTCGAGTTACTAACACTTAGCAACCGAACCGGTATCTAATACCCTAGTGCTACTAGGAGTACTAGTAAAGTACACATCAACACAATGTATATCCAATATACTTCTATCGACCTTGCCAGCCTTCTCATCTACCAAGTATCTAGGGTAATTCTGCTCCAGTGGTTGTTCCCCTTATTACAGAAGCACTTAGTCTCGGGTTTGGGTTCAACCTTGGGTTTCTTCACTAGAGTAGCAGCTGAATTGCCATTTCATGAAGTATCCCTTCTTGCCCTTGCCCATCTTGAAACTAGTGGTTTCACCAACCATCAACAATTGATGCTCCTTCTTGATTTCTACTTTTGTGGTGTCAAACATCACGAATATCTCAAGGATCATCATATATGTCCCTGATATATTATAGTTCATCACGAAGCTCTAGCAGCTTGGTGGTAATGACTTCGGAGAAACATCACTATCTTATCTGGAAGATCAACTCCCACTTGATTCAAATGATTGTTGTACTCAGACAATCTGAGCACAGGCTCAACAATTGGGCTTTTCTCCCTTAGTTTGCAGGCTAAGAAAATCGTCGGAGGTCTTATACCTCTTGACGTGGGCACGAGCCTGAAATCCCAATTTCAGCCCTCGAAACATCTCATATATTTCGCGACGTTTCAAAACATCTTCGGTGCCTCAACTCTAAACCGTTTAACTGAACTATCACGTAGTTATCAAATCGTGTATATCAAATGTTCGCAACATCCACAAACGATGTTCGAGGTTCAGCACACTGAGCGGTGCATTAAGGACATAAGCCTTCTATGAAGCAATGAGGACAATCCTCAGTTTACGGACCTAGTCCGCATAATTGCTAATATCAACTTTCAACTAAATTTTCTCTAGGAACATAACTAAACAGTAGAACTGAAGCGCGAGCTACGACATAATTTGCGAAGACCTTTTGACTATGTTCAGGATAGTTAAGTTCATCTTATGAACTTCCACTCAGATAGACATCCCTCTAGTCATCTAAGTGATTACATGATCCGAGTCAACTAGGCCGTGTCCGATCATCACGTGAGACGGACTAGTCAATGTCGGTGAACATCTTCATGTTGATCGTATCTACCATACGACTCATGCTCGACCTTTCGGTCTTCTGTGTTCCGAGGCCATGTCTATACACATGCTAGGCTCGTCAAGTCAACCTAAGTGTTTCGCGTGTGTAAATCTGTCTTACACCTGTTGTATGTGAACGTTAGAATCAAACACCCGATCATCATGTGGTGCTTTGAAACAACGAACTGTCGCAATGATGCACAGTTAGGGGGAACACTTTCTTGAAATTTTAATGAGGGATCATCTTATTTACTATCGTCGTTCTAAGCAAATAAGATGTATAAACATGATAAACATCACATGCAATCAAATAGTGACATGATATGGCCAATATCATATTGCTCCTTTTGATCTCCATCTTCGGGGCTCCATGATCATCATCGTCACCGGCATGACACCATGATCTCCATCATCATGATCTCCATCATCGTGTCTTCTTGAAGTTGTCTCGTCATCTATTACTTCTACTACTATGGCTAACGCTTTAGCAATAAAGTAAAGTAATTACATGACGTTTAAGTTGACACGCAGGTCATAAATAAATAAAGACAACTCCTATGGCTCCTGCCGGTTGTCATACTCATCGACATGCAAGTCGTGATTCCTATTACAAGAACATGATCAATCTCATACATCACATATATCATTCATCACATCCTTTGGCCATATCACATCACATAGCATACCCTGCAAAAACAAGTTAGACGTCCTCTAATTGTTGTTTGCATGTTCTAAGTGGCTGCTATGGGTTTCTAGCAAGAACGTTTCTTACCTACGCAAAGACCACAACGTGATATGCCAATTGCTATTTACCCTTCATAAGGACCCTTTTCATCGAATCCGTTCCGACTAAAGTGGGAGAGACAGACACCCGCTAGCCACCTTATGCAACTAGTGCATGTCAGTCGGTGGAACCAGTCTCACGTAAGAGTAAGTGTAAGGTCGGTCCGGGCCGCTTCATCCCACAATACCGTCGAAACAAGATTGGACTAGTAACGGTAAGCATATTGAACAAAATCAACGCCCACAACTACTTTGTATTCTACTCGTGCATAGTAACTACGCATAGACCTAGCTCATGATGCCACTATTGGGGAACGTAGCAGAAATTCAAAATTTTCCTACGTGTCACCAAGAACTATCTATGGAGATACCAGCAACGAGGGGAAGGAGAGTGCATCTACATACCCTTGTAGATCACTAAGCGGAAGCGTTCAAGAGAACGGGGTTGAAGGAGTCGTACTTGTCGTGATCCAAATCACCGGAGATCCTAGTGCCGAACGGACGGCACCTCCGCGTTCAACACACGTACAGCCCGGTGACGTCTCCCATGCCTTAATCCAGCAAGGAGAGAGGGAGAGGTTGAGGAAGACTCCATCCAGCAGCAGCACAACGGCGTGGTGGTGGTGGAGGAGCGTGGCAATCCTGCAGGGCTACGCCAAGCACCACGGGAGAGGAGAAGGACTTGGGAGAGGGGGAGGGCTGCACCAAAAGCCAAAAGGTGTGTTCTAAGAGGCCCTCCTTCCCCCACTATATATAGGGAGCCCAAGGGGGGGGGGGCGCCGGCCCTAGGAGATCCAATATCCTAGGGGGCGGCGGCCGAGGGAGGTTTCCCTCTCCCCAAGGCACCTAGGGGTGCCTTCCCCTTGTGGGACTCTTCCCTTCTTGAAACCCTAGGCGCATGGGCCTCTTGGGGCTGGTGCCCTTGGCCCATGTAGGCCAAGGCGCACCCCCTACAGCCCATGTGGCCCCCCGGGGCAGGTGGCCCCACCCGGTGGACCCCCGGGACCCTTCCGGTGGTCCCGGTACAATACCGATGACCCCGAAACTTGTCCCGATGGCCGAAATAGGACTTCCTATATATAAATCTTTACCTTCGGACCATTCCGGAACTCCTCGTGACGTCCGGGATCTCATCCGGGACTCCGAAAAATATTCGGTAACCACATACAAACTTCCTTTATAACCCTAGCGTCATCGAACCTTAAGTGTGTAGACCCTACGGGTTCGGGAACCATGCAGACATGACCGAGACGTTCTCCGGTCAATAACCATTAGCGGGATCTGGATACCCATGTTGGCTCCCACATGTTCCACGATGATCTCATCGGATGAACCACGATGTCAAGGACTTAATCAATCCCGTATACAATTCCCTTTGTCTATCGGTATGATACTTGCCCGAGATTCGATCGTCGGTATCCCGATACCTTGTTCAATGTCATTACCGGCAAGTCTCTTTACTCGTCCCATAACAGATCATACCGTGATCAACTCCTTGATCACATTGTGCACATTATGATGATGTCCTACCGAGTGGGCCCAGAGATACCTTTCCGTTTACACGGAGTGACAAATCCCAGTCTCGATTCGTGCCAACCCAACAGACACTTTCGGAGATACCCGTAGTGCACCTTTATAGTCACCCAGTTACGTTGTGACGTTTGGCACACCCAAAGCACTCCTACGGTATCCGGGAGTTGCACAATCTCATGGTCTAAGGAAATGATACTTGACATTAGAAAAGCTTTAGCATACGAACTACACGATCTAGTGCTATGCTTAGGATTGGGTCTTGTCCATCACATCATTCTCCCAATGATGTGATCCCGTTATCAACGCATCCAATGTCCATGGTTAGGAAATCGTAACCATCTATTGATCAACGAGCTAGTCAACTAGAGGCTTACTAGGGACATGGTGTTGTCTATGTATCCACACATGTATCTGAGTTTCCTATCAATACAATTCTAGCATGGATAATAAACGATTATCATGAACAAGGAAATATAATAATAATCAATTTATTATTGCCTCTAGGGCATATTTCCAACACCAAGCATTTCAATCATACACACAATATGCTCAATATGTGCAAATACAACATGGCATCACAACAAAACTCTACAACTCAAGTACTTTATTTAAAGGCTTTAGAGAGCCATACATAACAAGTGCATACAGGTAGGGGTCACATGACCCGACACTCAAGTCATACAAACATATAAGCACATGCGGAAGAAAATAGTCTGAGTACAGACACTACAAAGAAGAAGGCTTCTCGAAGCCTGTCTATCTACAAAGGGACCTCCATGGCCAGGATCACCACCTGGGTGGCTATTCACTCGTCGACATCAAGGTCTACGTAGAACCCATCGGAGGGGGCGGTGTTGCGTCTAAAAACCGTAATTAAGCAAACATGAGTACAAAGGTACTCAACAAGTCTTACATCAGAACCTACTATACATGCTCATTCTCAAGAAGGTGGTGGAGTTATTGCAGCAAGCCAGCTTTGACTCTTGGCTAAGCTATCCTACGAGACTCCACTAGTAAAATAGTGTTCGCACACGAGTCCACTACTCACCAACACAATACTCCACCGGGGATCCTCCCTCGTCATCCTACGAGAGTGCCATCCTCGGTACGCACACTAATCTTGAGTCTTTTAGTAGTATCCATTAACTTGTCTATGAACTGTATAGGCAACCAAGTAGTCCTTTACCGCGGACACGGCTATTCGAATAGTTTTATACCCTGCAGGGGTGTACTTCATCACACATGTTTCCACCACTTAGCGTCTACATGCGACATGTGCTCGGTAGACTTCAAGCAAAAACCGACGTGGGTGTAGACCACGACCTGACTAACCGCACAAGTCTCTAGTCCAGGTTTATCGCCTACTGATGTTCCATTCGTAAGGAAATCCGGCCGGGGTGTCCTCAACGGCCCCAAACGATGTGTACAGGGACCCGAGACGCCAAACGGGCGCTCGACATACTTGGCCACAGTGTATCTACTGCATCATAGCCCACCCCTAGAGTCAACGCTACGCACGGCCGCCAACACATAACCTACAAACACCAGAAACTAGTTGCAACTCCTGGACAGAGGGCAAGAGGGGTCAGTAAGTCGAGCGGGGTGATATTTCAGGGCCCAATGTGTGGTAGTAGCTGAATCTTAAATCACACATACAGATCTCAGTTCTTACGGACGGCCTCAATGAAACAACCACCATGTACTCCTACATGGCCTCTCATCGATACCTTTACCAAAAATGTTCAACACATCCCTCACATTACCGACATAATCATTTCACTCTAGCCCATCAGCCAAATGAACCAGACCTGACACAACTCTAAGCATAGCAGGCATAGCAAGGTAGGAATCACATACATGGCTCAATCAACTCCTACACATGCTAGTGGGTTTCATCTAGTTACCGTGGAAATGACAGGTCATGCAGAGGATAAGCGTTCAACTACCGTAGCACACAGCAGTTTGAATCACGTTGTCTTAATGTAGTAAACAAGAGCAGAAGCGAGAACATGGGTTTGTATCGGAATGATCAATGGGTTGCTTGCCTGATGTAGTGGTAGTAGGGTACTGCCCTTCAGACAGATACTCGGGGTTATCCTCGGAGGCAGAACCTACCACGAAAGAAACACCGAACATAATCAACACATGACAATGTGCAACAATATGATGCATGCTATGACATGGTAAAATGAATCTGTCTTGGCCTAATGCAAGCTAAAACAGAAAGGAATGAACTCATTTGTATCAAAGATTCAAATGTTAGTTTATTTAACATAGCCTTATTAGTGCATTATCTTATTTTGCTTAAATAGCAAGGTTATCTTGTTTTGTCATGCATGAAACCATTACAGATGGATAGATTGAATTTTTATGGTCATTTTTCATATATAAATTGTTTGATTTGGAGCTATGGTTGATTGTCTATGATTTTTAGAAGTTTTGGCTATTTCCTGGAATTTCCTATTAAAGAATAAATCCAGAAAAGTATTTAGTGCGTCAGCCTGGCGTCAGTGTGACGTCAGCGGTCAACGGGCTGGTCCAGGTCAAACCTAACTAGTGGGACCCGTGTGTCAGTAGTTAATTAACTAACTAATTTTTGATTAGTGCTAAACTAAGTTAATTAGCTGGGCGGTCCCACGTGTCAGGGACTCAGGGGAAGTCAACCTGGGCCCACACGGGGTCAAACAGGGTCAAACTCGCCGGCGTTTAGCCGCCGGCGAGGCTAGACGCGGCGGAGCAGCGCGGGTTTTGCACTTCGGCGACCAAAAGGACGGCAGAGACCATCTATGTGATGCGGGGAGTGAGCCGCGTCGAGTGGTGGAAGTGAGTGGAGCTGGGGTGGTCGGAAACGCCGGCGGCGATGAGCGTTGCGGCTGCGGGAGTTTGGGCGAGGTTGAACTAGTCGCTAGCAGGCACGGCGAGGGGCGTGCGGGGGTGCTATGGGCTCCGGCGAGTGCGTTGAAGACGATGGCATGCTTGGTTGCGACCCAACGTGGCTGTGGCCACAACGGCGACGTGCGATGGCGGCGGTGGGTTCGGACGAGCTTGGTGCGGTCGCTGCGGTGCTCGAGAGGTTAACTGGAGAGGATGGGGACGTGGCTGAGCTCACGGGGGTCACGTCGAGGCAGTCGGTGAGGTCGGGGATGAGCTGATGCGGCGGGGATGGCGAAGGGGATCTCCGGTGGCCAGAGTTGGGGAAGACGGGGTCAGGGCGATTCCAGAGTGGGCGAGCGCTCGGGGCTCGGCCTGCTCGATGTAGTCGACGACGGCGGAGCTCGTGGACACGATGGCGCGGCGCGAGGACGACGGAGGGCGCGGTTACGACGACGGTGCGGCGGCAGGGGCGTCGGCCATGGTGGGGAACGGCGAGGGAGAGGCGTTGGGGACGAATGGAGAGGTCCAGGGGGTCGGGGCAACGATGTGGAGGTCATCTAGACGTCCAAGGCGCGGGCGGCAAGCAGGTGGCGCTGTGGCGAGCTCAGGCACGCTAGCGTCACCTCCTTGCGTTCCTGGCGGGGAAGAAGCAGCTGGCTGGCGCGGGCCAGCACAGTGCTGGGCCGCCAGGTGGGCCAGCTGGTGACTTGCCAGGTTAGTTTCTTTCTCTCTCTTTTTCTGTTTTTTATTTATTCTATTATTTTTGTAACTTCAGGGCTTTATTAAAAATGGCAGGGCATTTCCAAAAATCATAAAATTAATCATGGCTACTGCTTAGAATATATCCAACAACAAACATTTTAGTTTATGATTATTTGAGAATTTAAAATATTTTATAGCATTTAAATGCCCAAATGCAAATACTATAAGAATTAATCCAATGACCTTTAGTTGTGCTAGAAAAATGTGCACCATTTTTGTCAAAGGTTTTAACCCAAAACAAAAAGGGTGGGCTTTTTAGAAGGGCATTTCAGGTTCAATCAAAAAGTTTTTAGTAAAACCTAGTTGTTCCAGGGGGGCTGGGGGTTCTGTCATCCCCATTTCAGTTTTCTGGGAATTTAAACATGATGCACATTTTCAACCAATCCTAATGCATGACTAACACAGGGATGTGACAACGGCCTAGAAGATATGAGCAAAATAAGTTAAACATGACATTGATGCAAAAGCAAGCAAAACAACATCACAAACACTTCAAAACAAGAATGCAACAAGGCATGATGAAACTAGATGCAAAACTAAGCAAGTTTCATATGGAGCATACTCCAAACGGAACCATGGTTCAACACATACAATCAATACAAGTTTTAAACACAATCTGTCCAAAACAACAACTAAGCACTTTGCAGTCAAGGAAACAACATGCTACAGGAACTTGATATGCACTTAAAGTACAGATTACATGCTTCAAATATCATTAAGGTTCAGGTCCATAGGCATCAGGATTAATCCAAGATGATCAAGGCAAAAAACAACTTGATAACATAGATTATGACTTAGTGAAAAACAGGGCATACATGTGAGCAGGAATAAAATGTTGCATGTTGGAGGCATGAAACAATGATGATATCTTGCAAGAACATAACAAGCAAAAGAATGGAGTTAAAGTACATGTTAAAAATGGAAAAACATGATTAATAAGCATCTCCATATATCCCCTAGATCAATGGCAATCAAGAAGACAAGATGAAACATGATATAAGCTAATTCTCAGACTTAGAGGAAATCCGATAATGCAAAAGAATAACATTAAGATGCTGGCTTTTGAGGCACATAACAGCAAGCATAGCACCTTCAATAATTATGAAGAAGACATGGGCATGTAGTAGACATGATATACTTCAACTTAGTCCAAGGGCACAAGTTCATATGAAGCATGTAGTATTTACTATGATATTTGCAAAAAGGAACAAGTTGTTAACAAGATGACAGATTTAGCACGATGGTACCTTTAGAGCAAGAAAGAGTCAAGCTACAGCAAGTTATATGGCAACCAAGGGCATGTCATCAAAGTACACATAACAAGGAGAAAATAACATCAAGGCATCATATTCATATGGCTCATGGACTAGTGGGAACCACCAAGATTAATTTGAAAGTTACAATAGTTTCAGCATGTGTAAAACAGCAACATCAGCATAGCATGTTTAAAAGCTTGTAACAGAGGTCATATGAAGTCCAAAATTATCAAACTTGGCACGTGGACCAATTACTCATAGCATAATTCAATTCATGTAATTGGAGCATCTCCAAAATAGGCATAGATTAATTAATAACAAGCTCATAACATGGCATCATGAAGATAACAAAAAACTGGAACATCATTTAGGCATGTTCATGGCAATGAAAACATATGCTACAGGACATGTATGAGGCATCAAATGGCATGGCATGATAGGGCATAACATGGACATCAAAACATGTCAATTAGGCATCTCCAGATTATGTATGGAATAGATGGTAGCTTCAAATTAATATGCCGACATAATGTAACAGTTACAGACTTAGCAAAATTCACTAAGTCTCATAAATCAACAACATCAAGTAGCACACTTTGCAAGCTTGTTGTACTCACCACAAGGCACATAAAAATACATGGATTTCACCACTGTAAAGATGGCACGAAGATGCTTCTAAAACATGTAGACATGATGCTCAAAAGATAAACACACAAAATGCTATGAAAAAGACAAAACAATAAGTTATAACAGTTTTTAGCAGGTTATATCGTTTAGCACTTTTTCAACAATGAAAGGCATCAATATGAATAGTAACATACATGCAAATGACACTAGAATTTAGAGCACTCTGAGATGAACATTTTGACATATCATATACACAAATCGGATCAATATGCACGGAGTTATGCCACCACAAACATGTACATATGAGATGATTTTTCAAATGACTTACTAGAATTATACCAACACGAAAATAGGATCGGGCGGTTCAGGGACGAGCGGATCCCCTTTGGTTCAAGGACGTCGCCGTGCCGAGATGAGGCTGGACGGGGCCGTCCAGGTCGGCGCGGGATGGAGAGGTGCACAGTCGCCTGTTTGGTTGGAGGGTTGGCGCGGACCCGGGATGTCGTGGTCCTGGTGGCTGGGCAAAGGAGGCCATGGTAGCGTGGGCGCCCTCCGGCGAGGGCCGTAGAAACGGGACGTCGAGGAAAGGGGCGGATCCAGCCACAGGGCGTTGGATCTGATTACACGTCGTCTAGCGGCGAGGGGCACGGACAGTGACGAGGTCGGGTCAGGCGGCAGGGTGCGCTCCGGCGGGTGGCAGTGGCCAGAGCTGGCGCTGGCGAGCGTGGGTGGCTGCTAGCGGTGGAGGGAAGCGGCGTTGCGCGAGGGAAGCGAGGGGAGCAGGGTGACGCAATCGGGCTGTGGCGGCGGCACATCTGGTGGTGGCAGCGGCGAGGCGGCACCTGCGAACCGGCAGCGTGCAGAGCTGTGATGGCACGCAGGATCCGGCGGCGGGCGGATGGGCCGCATGGGCCTGCTGCGGGCTTCAGCGAGCCGTGGCGGTGGGAGGTGCAGGGAGGCGAAGTGGAGGGCGCCGGTTGGCTGCGGGTGGCGGCGGCGATGACCTGTCGACGCCAGATTGGCCGGGTGACGTGGCCGGCGGACATGTCCGGCGGCGGCAGGAGAGGGGACGCTAGGGTTTTGTCCGCGAAACAAGGAGGGGGAGGACCTATTTATAGGTAGAGGGAGCTAGGAGATTCCAAAAGAGGTGTGGTTTTCACCCACACGATCATGGTCCAACGACGGAGAGCATGGAGGGGGTTTAGATGGGCTAGCGGGCTATTGAGGAGGGGTGCTGGGCTGCAAAGAGAAGGAGGGCTTTGGTTAACACGGTTAACCATTGGGGCATCAAACGACCTCCAAATGGAACGAAATTTGACAGGCGGTCTACCGATGGTGTACCAAGCCGAGGCGATAAATCTCGGCCCCTTCCGAGAATGTTTATCTCCCGCTCATGAAACAAGATCTGAGAGGTGCAACGGGTGCAGGTGAGAGAGTCAGATTCCGAAACAGACAACGGAGAAAAAGACCGGATGCAAGATTTGAAAAACATGCAGAAGCAATGCCCATGATGACATGGCAAAATGCAACACGCAAGCAAATGACATGGCAACGATGGCGAATAACTGGAAGACAGCTGGCACATCGGACTCGGGGCCTTACAACTCTCCTCCACTAACC
Source organism: Triticum urartu (assembly GCF_056163025.1). Classification (NCBI taxonomy): domain Eukaryota; kingdom Viridiplantae; phylum Streptophyta; class Magnoliopsida; order Poales; family Poaceae; genus Triticum; species Triticum urartu. The sequence continues at coordinate 265,925,153 of NC_141875.1, forward strand.
AGAGACCTCGTCCCGAGATCTTAGGACTGAAATGGAAGAGAAAGAGGATGAGGTCAAACACGAGCTGAAGAGAGAAGAAGAACAAAGTCGAGAACACTCGAGTAGGAAAGAGGAACGATGAATATGACGAGAATCAAAAGCTCGGGAACAAGATAGAATCTGAAACCACTCCAGTTAGAACAAGATAGAAACGAACAAGAACGAAAGAATTTAGGTAGCACTCCAGCTGAACAGGGAAAGTATAGAACATGAACTTGGGCAGATGGAACGATACTTGATGAGAGGAACAACACAACACTTCCTAATGAAATGAAAGAGTGGAATGAAAAGAACGAAGAGGAAAAATGACATCCTCTACCACAATTGAGTTTGAAAGCATCCTCAGAAAGAAGGATTGAACGGAGTTGCTGGAAATTCAACAACTAAAAGAATAAGCTTTTTGCAGGCTTATGTAAAACATCTCAAAATTATGAGGTGACAACCGGCCACAAACGGATATGATTGAATAGCTGAGAATGGAGAAACACAAAACTCCACTTCAAAAGAATACAGAGAATTAATTGCACTTCGAGATGCAAGAATAAAAGATACTTGAGCTCCAACAAGAATCTTGATGAACACTTGAAGAATGAATTAAATCCTTAATGAACCACCATGAAGAACTCCGGTAACAAAAGAATGATGAGATAGAATTGAAGGATGAAAAGAATAAGATTAAAGTCGTGCAATGATTTAGGTGGAGCTTCGCGACGAGACAAGCGACAAAACTTGGAACTCCGAAAAAAGAAAAGATGAACAACTTAGAGCCAAGATTCATCATGAAAAATCTCCCAAGGAAGGAATTAATCAACTTGATGAAATAAGAATAAGAGTTATGTTATGCTTATCCTTCATCAATTAAATTGACGAGAAGCAATGAATTGTATACAACTTATTCGCATTGGAAAAGATTAAGGGGAGATATAGCGCAAAACTTGGGAAGGTCTTCAACGTACCACCGATAGGATTTGGGAAGAATGAAATAATTTATATGATAAGAACGGAAGTGAAATTATTAAATGAACCACCGTGGCAATGAAAACGAACGAAGAGATTGCAAATTGATTAACGAGAGCCTAAACGAAGCACCGGTACAAATATGTGAACGAACGAAGCTGAAAACTTGGACCGAAGAAATATTCTGAAATGGGGGCCTCCGGATAATTGAAACGTAAAAGCAATTCCTGAATTACTCTGGATGGGTAAGAAAAGAATTCTTGACGATTGAAAGAAAATAAGAGGATAGCAACAAGCTAGCACCACGAATCTCTAAGAAAACGGACAAGATTTAGGGGAAAACTCTTCTTTGGTCATCAACTATTGAGAATGACGATGAGGAACACCTCCAAAATTGTTGAGTTACTCCAGGAGAATGAAAAGCAAAGAGGTTGAGGCAACAATGAAAATAATTTGAAGTCGATCTTGGACAAGCGTCTGACTGATGAAATTCATTCTAATGTCAAACTTCGAAAAGAATTTGAGAATAACTCCAGAAAATACAAAGAGTCAGGTAAGATCCTGGGAAAAGGCCTATGGGTTAGAGCACGCTGAAAAGAAACACCATTGGAAAGGATTGTTTGAATGAGAAATGATGCACCGAAACGATGGAAAGACTAGAATGAGGTGACAACCTCGAATTAATTTGAACACAAACACAAATCTTCTGAGATGTCTCGGGCACTCCGGAAGGATAACTGGGGAGAGGCGAACGAGCAAGGGGGAACACTTCATAAAAGGAAAAGAATACGGTCAACACCAAAAACTTGAATTGAATCCACTTGAAAGGAAAGGAGACGAACAATGATGAACTAGACGAGAGTTCACCGGTTGAGACAACTAAGGAAAGACTGAAGAGGCTCCGCACGAATGAAGTTGATGCTCGAATAGAGGCTCACACTCCGGGAATAAAAGGGAAGGGATGGCAGGAAAAACAAAGGCAACTAGGAACGGGGAACCGACGAATAACTTTAAGAGAAAAACACTGGTTGAAATAATTGAGGAATGAATACAAAGGCTTCGCACGAGTAGGATGGATACTCGATTACGGACTCCGGCTTCGAGAAGAAAAAGGGTGGGTGGATGGGAAAAGAAAGACAACTTCACATGGGGAAACAACGTCGTTGAGAAAGAACTGAGGATTGATCTTGCAAAAGACAAAGAGGATCGAATAATCTTGATGAGAAAAGCACTGGATGAAAAGAGCTGACATCGCAATGAACGAAGATTAACTGCGTGATCCTAAAAAAATTGAAGGGGAAGAGGAGTATATCAAAACACCTATGTCAAGATTTCTCACCAGGGCGATGAAGGGGTTGAGGAGTAAAAAGAATTCCTACTCTCCGATATAACTAGACTCCAAAAAAAAAGTTTTCTAGACTCGACAACGGCCAAACTATATAATCAAACAAGGGGCTCCTATGGTCGGTCGAGGCTTTGATAACACCTTGTCATGGCCAATATGTGACTCTATCCTAAAGGAACTCGAAGGTCCCACCAAGGATAGAAGCGCATATTGGAGACGCTTTTGCAAGGTGGATATCATTACATTGTGCCATTACATAATAGTTGGTATACATACAAAAGGCAAACATTTGCCGCAAGAATACATCAACACATCATACAAGAGAACAACATCTGACTATGGATGAAACACAAACAAAAGCTCTAATGATATCCACCCTGCTAGCCCAAGCTGCTGACCAGGAACTTAACCCAAGATCGACGATGAAGAAGAAGAACTCCAACACAGGCAAAACATCGCTCTCGCATCATGATCATCGCATTACATGTACCTGTAATTCTTGATGTAGTAATCTGTGAGACACGAGGACTCGGCAATCCCATTACCATGGGTATCAAGACTAGCAAAGCTCAATGGGTATGGAAAGGATAAGTGGTGAGGTTGCAGCAAGCAACTAGGGATGGTATGGTGGCTAACTTACGAATACAAGAGTAAGATGCGAAACTACACAAATAGTCGCAAACTAGTAATGATGAATAAGTGATCCTGAACTACTTACGTTCAAACATAACCCAACCGTGTTCTCCTCACGAACTTCCCCGAAAAGAGACAGTTACGGTTATGCAACGCGGTTGGTGTATTTTAGTTGAGTTTAGTTCAAGTCCTCAACAACCGAATATTAACAAATTCCCATCTTCCACATAACCACGGGCAGGGCTCTCGAAAGTTTAAACCCTGCAGGGGTGTCCCAACATAGCCCATGACAAGCTCACGATCCGCGGGGAAAATCCTCCATCGTGGGACCCTCCGATCAGACTCGAAATCCCGGTGCACAAGACATTTAGACAATGGTAAAACTATTCTAGAAAGACGTCCCGGCGTGCCGACACCCAAATAGTAGCCGCGTGTACCTCGTTTCATGCCACGTCCGGATGGGTCAAGCTACAAGTAAAACCAGATCCTCGGGTTTCCCTATGGTGGCCCCACAAGTTGCCCATTTGGGACCAACACCATCAGCACTGGCCCCCTGCTATGTAGAAAGAATCCTCGGGTTCATGATGCCCTATGCCAAATAATTATTAAGTTCAAGTATTATTATGGCAAATGTTAAAACCAATGTTGGGCCTTGCTGGAAGATTTTTATTCAAAGCAAACTGTCAAGAGGGGCCCATAAACCCTCACCATGTTAGGGACGCAAAATCAAGGAACTTAACACCGGTATGACGGAAAACTAGGGCGGCAAGAGTGGTACAAAACACCAGGCATAAGGCTGAGCCTTCCACCCTTTACCTAGTATATAGATGCATTAATTAAATAAGAGATATTGTGATATCCCATGATATCCATGTCCCAACATGGAACAGCCAACAACTGCACCTGTATCTAGCAACGCTATTAGAGGGGCTGAGCAAAGTGGTAACATAGCCAAACAACGGTTTTCTAGGAAGGGTAAAAAGGTTAGTGGCTAACATGGCAATTTGGGAGGCTTGATAAACGAGGTAGGTAGCGCGACATAGCAATAGCATCGAGACAACTAGCATAGCAAAGATAGTAGTGAGATCCAAGGTGACGGTCATCTTTCCTGAAATCCCGCTAGGAAGAAGAACGAGTCCATGAAGAAGACGAAGCCACGTAGTGGAACGAATCCTCACAATCGCAACGAAACATGAAATATCAAGAAGGAGCACAACCGAAAAGAAGCAAAGAACATGGTAAACGCACAACACATAAACAAGACATGATGATCAACCAAGTATGATGCATGACAAGGCTACATGATGCTACTCATGGCAATAGATGATGCATACAAGAACAACACACCAAAGCAAGTTTAAATGAGGCCGGAAACAACATATAACAATTCCAGAAACTCATCATATGCAAATTTCTAAAATGGTCCAGATCTGAATAACACATAATGTTGAAGCTGCCAAACATCGAGTTAAAGTGCACCAAGATGATCTACACGGTTTTCTAGTCAAGTTACACATAAAGTTTGTTGAATTCGGAGCTACGGCCTAGAAGATATGAGCAAAACAAGTTAAACATGGCATTGATGCAAAAGCAAGCAAAACAACATCACAAACACACCAAAACAAGGATGCAACAAGGCATGATGACACTACATGCAAAACCAAGCAAGTTTCATATAGAGCATACTCCAAACGGAGCCACGGTTCAACACATACACTCAATACAAGTTTCAAACACAATCTGTCCAAAACATCAACTAAGCACTTTGCAATCAAGGAAACAACATGCTATAGGAAACACATGGACACAAACTTGATATGCACTTAAACTATAGATTACATTCTTCAAATATCATTAAGGTTCAGGTCCATAGGCATCACTATTAATCCAATATGATCAATGCAAAAAACAACTTGATAACACAGATTATGACTTATTGAAAAACAGGTCATACATGTGAGCAGGAATAACATGTTGACATGTTGGAGGCATGAAACAATGATGATAAAGTGCAAGAACATAACAAGCAAAAGCATGGCATTAAAGCATAGGTTAAACATGGCAAAATATGATTACTAAGCATCTCCGAATTACCCCTGTATCAATGGCAATCAACAAGACAAGATGCAACATGATATAAGCTAATTCTCAGACTTGGAGGAAATCTAGGAATGCAAAACAATAACATTAAGATGCTGGCGTTCGAGGCACATAACATCAAGCATAAAAACTTTAATAATTATGAAAAATACATGGGCATGTAGTAGACATGATATACTTCAACTTAGTCCAAGGGCACAAGTTCATATGAAGCATGGAGTAAGTACTATGATACATGCAAAAAGGAACAAGTTGTTAACAGGACGACAGATTTAGCATGATGGTAACTTGAGAGCAAGAAAGAGTCAAGCTACAGCAAGTTATATGGCAACCAAGGGCATGCCATCAAAATACATAACAAGGAGCAAATAACATCAAGGCATCATATACATATGGCTCATGGACTAGTGGGAACCACAAAGACAAGTTTAAAAGATATAACAGTTTCAGCAAGTGTAAAACAGCAACATCAGCATAGCTTGTTTGCAAGCTTGGAACAGAGGTCATATGAAGTCCAAAATTATCAAACTTGGCATGTGGACAAATTTCACATAGCATACTTCAATTCATGTAATTGGAGCATCTCCAAAAGAGACATAGATTAATTAATAACATGCTCACAACATGGCATCATGAAGGTAACAGAAAACTGGAACATCATTTAGGCATGTTCATGGCAATGAAAACATATGCTACATGACATGTATGAGGCATCAAATGGCATGGCATGAAAGAGCATAACATTGAAAGCAAAACATGTCAACTAGGCATCTCCAGATTATGCATGGAATAGATGGTAGCCTCAAATTAGCATGGCATCACAATGTAACAGTTATAGACTTAGCAAAATTCATTAAGTCTCAGAAATCAGCAACATCAAGTAGCACACTTTGCAAGCTTGTGCTAGTCACCACAAGGCACATAAAAATACATGGATTGCACCACTATAAAGATGGCATGAAGGTGCTCCTAAAACATGTAGACATGATGCTCAAAAGATAAATACACAAAATACTATGAAAAAGACAAAACACAAGTTATAACATTTAGCATTTTTGCAACGATGCTTAAGGCATCAATATGAAAAGTGACATGCATGCAAATAACACTAGCATTTAGAGCACTCTGAGATGAACATTTTGACATATCATATGCACAAATCAGATCAATATGCATGGAGTTATTCCACCACAAACATGCACATATGAGATGATTTTTCAAACAACTTGGTGGAATTATACCAGCGTGAAAAAAGGATCGGGTGGTTTGGGGACGAGCTGATCCCATTTGGTTTGAGGGCGTCGCCGTAACGGGGCGAGGCTCGATGGGGCCGTCCATGTCGGCGCGGCCCGGAGGAGTGCAGGATCGCCTGTCTGGTTTGAGGGTTCACACGGACCCGGGTCTTCGCGGTCCTAGCGGCTGGGCAGAGGAGGCCATGGCAGCGCAGGCGCCCTCCGGCGAGGGCCGCGGCGATGGGGCGCCGAGGAAAGGGACGGATCCAGCAGCGGGGTGCTGGATCTGGTCGGAGGTCGGCCGGCGGTGAGGGGCACGGACGTCGGCGAGGTCGGGTCAGGCAGCGCGGTGCGCTCCAGCGGGTGGTGGCGGCCGGAGCTGGCGCAGGCGGGCTCGGGCGGCTACTGGTGTCGGAGGGAGGTGGCGCCGCGCGGGGGAAGCGAGGGGAGCGGGGCGGTGCAATCGAGCTGTGGCGGTGGCGGATTTGGTGGTGCGAGGCGGCGCCGGCGGTTGGTGGCAGTGGCGAGGAGGCACCAGTGAACGGGCGATAGGGTGGTGCGCGAAGTTGCGGTGCCACGCGGGATCCAGCGGCAGGCGGACGGGCCGCGCGGGCCGGCTGTGGGATTTGGCGGGCCGAGGCGGTGGGAGGTGCAGGGAGGCGACGTCGATGGTGCCGGTTGGCTGCGGGCGGCGGCGGCGATGATGTGTCAGCACCGGATTGGTTGCACGACTTGCCCGGCGGACGTGTCTGGCATGGACGGACATGTCCGGCGGCGGCGAGAGAGGGGAGGCAAGGGTTTCATCCGCGAAAAATGGAGGGGGAGGACATATTTATAGGTAAAGGGAGCTAGGAGAGTCCAAAAGAGGTGCCGTTTTTTTCCCACATGATCGTGATGCAATGACGGAGAGCATGGTGGGGGTTTAGATGGGCTAGCGGGCTGTTGAGGAGGGGTGCTGGGATGCAAAGAGAAGGAGGGCTTTGGTTAACGCTGTTAACCGTTGCGGCATCAAACAACCTCCAAATGGAACAAAATTTGACAGGCGGTCTACCGGCGATGTACAAACACCACTCAACAAATCATGGTCCATTCGGAGAACGTTTTTCTCCCTCTCACGAAACAATATCTAAGAGGTGCAATGGGGTGCATGTGAGAGAGACGGATTCTGAAACGGACAACGGAGAAAAAGACCGGATGCAAGTTTTGAAAAAAATGCAGAAGCAATGCACATGATGACATGGAAAAATGCAACACACAAGCAAATGACATGGCAACGACGGCGAATAACTGGAAGACACCTTGCGCATGAGACTCAGGGCATTATAGTTCACTATTGAGACTGGCATGGATCCCAAATAGGAAAGCATGCTCATTGAGTTCATGTGTGAGAATCGGTACATCTTTGCATGCAAACCTTCTGACATGCCTATTGTATTGAGAGAATTCATTGACCACCACCTCAATGTTGATCCTAAGATGAAACCAGTCTGACAATACCTTCGTGGTTTTAACAAGGAGAGACACGAGGTTATCAATGAAGAAGTAGCCTGACTCCTAGCTGTTGGGTGCATCGTGGAAGTATTTCATCCTGATTGGCTGGCTAATCTAGTGCTTGTTGTAAAGAAAAATGGCAATTTGCGTATGTGTGTTGATTACACAGATCTTAACAAGGTTTGTCCCACAGATCCTTTTGCCCTCCCTGCATTGATCAGATCATCGATTCCACAACTGGGTGTGTGAGTTTATGTTTCCTCGACACATACTCCGACTATCATCAGATAAAGATGTCTACTGAGGATCAAGAGAAGATGACTTTCATCACACACTTTGGGGCTTTCTGCTATGTCTCCATGCCTTTTGGGCTTAAAAGCAAGGGAGCTACTTATCTGCGTTACGTCTAGAATTGTTTTCGCAATCAGATCGGGCGTAATGTTCATGCTTATGTTGATGATATTGTGGTCAAGTCCCAGAAGAAGGAAACACTGCTGGATGACCTCAAGGAAACCTTTGACAATCTCCGGGTTTCTAAAATGATGCTTAACCTGACCAAGTGTGTTTTTGGTGTTCCTGCGGGCAAATTGCTAGGTTTTTTGGTGTTTTAGCGAGGCATCGAAGCTAATCCAGAGAAAATCAAGGCGGTGACCTCCCTTACTAAGCCAACCAACATCAACGATGTCTAGTGTATGGCGGGTCGCATTGCCACTTTGAGCCGGCTCACAAGCCGACTCGGTGAGAAGGCAATTCCTTTATATCAGATGCTGGAAAAGACTGACCATTTCTTATGGAGTTACGCTGCAGATAAAGCTTTTGAAGCCCTTAAGAAATTGTTGGCTGAGCCGCCTGTCCTAGATGCTCCTATTGACAAAGAGCCTATGGTCCTTTACATTGCCTCTAATAATAAAGCGGTAAGTGTTGCAGTTGTTGCGGAGCGCAAGGAGGTTGGGAAGGAATATCCACATTGGCAGAAACAGGTGCTTGGTGTTTTCATGGCTAGTCGCAAGTGGAATCATTATTTCCAGGAACACCCCATCACCGTGGTAAGCTCCGCCCCTCTAGGATATATCATTCAAATAGGGAAGCCACCGGTCAGGTTGCCAAGTGAGCAATTGAGCTTGGGCCACACCATCTGAAATATGTGCCCCGAACAACTATCAAGTCTCAAGCATTAGTGGATTTATCAACTATTGGCCTGAACTTCAAATTTCCAAAGAGAAGCCAGACAACGGGTATTGGACAATTCACTTTTATGGATCCAGACAATTGGAAGGACCGGGGGCTGGAGTTATCTTATATTCCCCGCAAAGTGATGAATTTTGCTACATTCTGAGGATCATATTTCCCTGTACTAAAATGAAACTGAGTGTGAAGCCCTCCTCCATGGTCTCCGTATGGCTAAAGAAATGGACCTTAGCTAGGTCAGGTGCTTGTGCTACTCTGACCTAGTGGCTCGGCAAGTTTCTGGAAAGTGGGATTCCAAAGACCCCCTCATGGCAGCTTATCGGGTTGATCACATTAATCAGTGGCTCAACAAGGCGGCTGATGCATTTTTACGACTTAGCTCTCAGTGTTGGCCGGTCCCTCCCAACGTTTTCCTTGATGTTCTCCACAACCCTTCTGTCAAACTAACGTCAGAGGAAGATCTTGCTATACCCGACCTAGATGCATAGTTGGTGGCTTCCCTCTGTGTTATACCAAATTGGACGACTCCTTACTTGGCTTATTTAACTCAAGGTGAGCTCCTTGAGGATGAACTCATTGCTCATCATATCGTTGGACGCTCCAAGTCAATGACTATTGTTAAAGGAGAGTTGCACAGAAGAAGCATCACCGGTGTTTTTCAACATTGTGTTTCCCCTGAAGAAGGACGAGAAATCCTCAATGAAATTCACTCTGGTGATTATGGTCATCACGCCGGATCAAGATCCCTAGTGGCAAAGGCGTTTCAACATGTTTTTTACTGGCTTACGGCTCATGCAGACATAGAGGTTGCGCGCAAGTGTGATGGATGCCCGAATTTTGCACATCTAGCTCATGTACAAGCTCAAGAACTTTGAATGATTCCAATCACCTGGCCATTTGGTGTCTAGGGGCTTGATATGGTTGGCCCATTCAAACGATTGAAGGACAAGAAGACCCACCTTTTGGTTGCTGTTTACAAATTTACCAGGTGGGTTGGGGCAGAGCAAGTCAGTAATTGCGATGTAGCCACCACAGTCCAGTTCCTGAAATAGCTGATCTTTCACTTTGGTTATCCTGAAAGCATCATCAGTGATAATCGAACTAACTTGTCCAATGGAGCTATGAAGCAATTATGCCAACGAGAACATTTTCGGCTTGATGTACCATTAGTAGAACATCCTCAGTCTAATGCGCAAGCATAATAAGCCAACCAGGGGATTTTATGAGGCATAAAGCTAAGGCTCATGGTTCCTCTGGAGCGTACTCTAGGTTGTTGGGTTGAGGAGCCCCCCTCCATCCTTTGGATTATACGAACTACCCCCAATAGATCAATGGGATACACGTCTTTATTCATGGTCTATGGTGCAGAAGCTATGTTACCTAGCGACATCTGTCATGATTATTCAAGAGTGACAGCTTATGTCGAAACAGATAATGAGCAAGCTCGTTAGGACTCTTAGGATGCCTTGGAAGAAGAATATGACTCCGCCGCAGCATGGTCTGCAATATATCAGCAAGACTTACGTTCCTATCATAGCCATAGAGTTCGCATCCGTACTTTCTAGGAGGGTGACTTATTGAAAGTTCTAGTTATTGACTAGAGGGGGGTGAATCATTGATTTTTATGAAAGTCTTCAAAACACAAGGTCTTTGAAGACAAACAATAGAAATGAACCTATTGATATGCAGCGGAAGGTAGACTACACAAGACAAGCCATAGTCAAGTAAGCACTGTAGTGAAAGTACAAAGACTATCAGCAGCTAGGTAGTATGGATCAGGATGGAAGACAGTATGAAGCCAAACAGTAAATAGTCTTCACACAGTGAAGTCAATCATATCATACAAGCTAGTAATGACTTCATGAAGACAAACTGAAAGGTAAAGGGAAGTGGGAGATATAACCAGTTGCTTCGTGTAGACAATGATTTGGTAGACCAGTTCCAGTTGTTGTGACAATTGTACGTCTGGTTAGGGAGACCGAGATTTAACTCAGAAGACCACGTCTTCACCTTATTCTCCTTGAGCTAATGACACCCAGTCCTCGCCCAATCACTCTGGTAATGTGGCACCCCGTCTCAGAGAAGCCGATTTACCTTGCGTTGCTAGCCCAGGTACAGAAAACAACTGCTTTATTGATGCTAGTGGAAACATAGGTCTGATATTACATCAAGAAGCGAGACCAAGCGACACACATGGTGCAACTGAACAATATGTACATTATTTAATGAAAATGAGTTGGTCTCGATCACGATAACTACGCGACAGTAGAACGACGAGGAAGTGGAACTCCATAGCACAGGGACACTGATGTGGACACGATCTAGACGCGGGAAGCTCCCCGATCCGAAACGACTTGCCTGAAATCTGGCATGACACACCAGGTCAGTACATTGAACTTACTTGCAAGCTCACAACAAACATAAGCATAATGGCAAACAATATCATGACAATTAATCAGGTTAATGCAATGCAAATCATACTACTGATGAAGTGAAATCCACATGTGCATCGAGTCACTCAGACTCTCTTACTAGACAGGTTACCTCATAACCGAATGGTGATCATATCTGGATCACAAATGAAACCAACACTTTGGTTCCAACCACGATCACCTCATGATCCCACAAATCATCACATAACCAGTGCCAACAATAAACTTTTATTGTGCAATATTACTTATTAATGTTGATCCATGGTGTGACTTACTCATGAGCTATGTCCGTAACTGAGGGCACGACTATCGATAGATTAAATACACTGTGCAGAGGTAGCACACTTTACCCACACCACGGAATCCATGGCCTCGTCATCCCATTCGGGTGGACAAACGGCATTCCAACGAAACTCCCCCATTGCCATGACACTCTCCCAGCCACTCTGACCAACTCCCCACTTGGCTAAGTCATGGGTGGCCCCGTGCCTACCAAAGGCATCAACGGCCACCGTTGTGGTAAAAATGGTCCCAAACGATGACAAGGTACCATAACAACAAATTGGCACACAAGGTTATGTCCGCTTACCAAGACAGGATACCGCAGGCCCATAACCTTCCCTCGTTGGAGGTTCCGACCAGAGGCATGAGAATGGATCGAATCAAGAGCTCCCCATAAAGGTAAATGTGGTCGCACTGGGAAAAACTCAATTCAGTGGCACCATGACTCTATCAACGTTATGTTCAAGTTGGATTAACATCAGGTTTAACTTGAAAATAAAATAACTCGAGTCATCATATGCCATGTTCATGCACTATTCGACATGCAAAACATACTACTCAAGGTGATAGATCAACATCATCAAAATCTTCTACTTGCACTACTTACCGATTAAACTTTACAGGTTCTTAACATTCATCATTTTAATTATCTCATAATATGTTAAAATCATTTTATCACAAAAGGAAACTACCATTATTCATGAAAGCATAATCGCTTCAATGACAATCTCTTCTACTGACTTAAACTAGCTCATGCATTCAACCAGTACCATAATAAAGCAATTCAAGCATGGCAAAGTAACTAGCACTAAGAAATATTTACTTAAATAATTTAAATGCATGAAAATAACTCATATTCAAGTTGTAAAAATCACAGATATTGAAATGACACCATCAAAATGTTGGTGTCGCTTGCCTTTGTGCAAAGGAGGTTCACACTCCTCCTAGTTATCTTCAAGACAAGCTTCTTCCTCTGAAAATATTAAAAAACAACAAAACAAAATATCAAGAACAATTCTGAAAATCACCAGAAATTCTAGATAGCAAGGAAAAATCTCAGCTTTGGTGTGCTGCTAGAACTTTTCGAAATAAACACAATGCAAAAAGAATCAACTAATTTGGACTTATAGTTTAGGAGTTATGGCTGGCCAAATGTGTTGGTCAAATTTTGAATTAAATTTGAATTAAACAAAAAAACAGGGGGGTGACGTTGATGTTGTATTGTCAGAATACGCCTCCACTCGTAACGCTTCGGGCACAAGTGGAGAGGCTGACAGCGGGCCCCGCTGGTCAGGTGAGGAGGGAGGGGGAAAGAAGAAAGCGATGGCGGTGCTTCGCCGGAGCTTACGCCGGCGAGGAGAGGTTCTTGGGCGAATCCAGAGGGATAGAAAGAGAGAGGGGGACGAGGCACACCTACCTGTACCCGTGGGTCGACGAGAGGTGGCCGGAGCAGCTCGCCACCAAGCTCGCAAGCAGCGGTTGCGGTCGGGTCACGCCGGAGAAGAAGACGACGGAGAGAGGCCGTTCCGGGGGCTCCAACGTGTCCACAGGGCACCAGTGGACCTCCAAGGAGTCGCCGGAGCAGTTACTCGAGCTTGAGGGGCACCGGAGCATGGAACAGGGGTTGCGGGGATCAACGGTGAGCTCGGTCGGGGACGGCAGCCAGAGGCCTGCCCGGCCGGGCTGTGGTTGTCTGGTGGGTTTGGAGTGCTCGGAGAGGTGGGAGGGGCTCGAATTTATAGACGGAGGGGGAGAGGGATACCTGGCTCCGCCGGAGCACTCTGGAAGCTGGTGAGCAATGACAAACCGTGTCAGCGAGGGCTGGAGAGGCTCAGTATTCACGCGGGAGCTATGTAGTGTGCGGACGAGCACAGTAGACGGTGAAGGAAGAAGACAGAGGCACAGGGCGCACTGTGGCTTTTGGCCGTGACTTGCCCATGCCTGCTGCGGCGTCTCCGGCGTCTGCCAGCACTAGGGAGAGGTCAAGGGTGAAGAGACGAAGGTGGTGGCGTAGTGCAGCAGTTGTCGGCGAGCTCTGGATCGATCACACGTGAAAAAGAGACGAGGGCGCATCGCAGAGCGCATCCGGTGCGTTGCCAGAGCCGTGTCCACACGCGGTCACTACGCTGGCATGGTCAAGACGACGCTCACTCATTGCCAAACCTTGTCCGTCGTGTTGTCCATGCAGTGTTTAGTCTAGGGGAAGAGATCACACACTGTCAGGCCGACCAGATTAGACTTGAGCTTGTTGGCAAGTTTCTAGTCAGAAACTTCGTCGCCAAGATTGGAGGGATTCTAGAAGGTGATTAGGGCTGATTCTCTTGGGTTAAGGGTTATCTAGAAAGGTAATCAAGCTCAAGAAAATTCAGCTTCATTAGAGCAAGGAAAAATGCAGTTGCTGTTGAAATTGGATTTTGAGGCCAGAACTGAAATGATTTTTTGTAACAAAAATATTCCAAATAAGTATTTAATATTTTTGCACAGGGAGGTGGGCCAAGGTTCAAATAATATTTGATAGTTTTCTCAGATTTTTGGAAGCAATAAAAATGAGGTTTGCTTTGGAGCACAAGTTTTTGAATTGAATTTCAGAGATGAAATTGAATATTTTTCTTTTATGAAAAATATTCCTTGGGTTATTTTGGGATTTTTCAGAGAAAGAAACTTAAATGAGAGATGTATGGGTCACTTGGGTGAAAATAAAGGACATGCCCAAGTGTTTAAGTCCATTTGAATTGATTGAAAAACCCAAATTCAAAGCAATGGCAAATCAAGTCTGGAAAAAGAGAGAAGGCAAAATCCAGGCTGTCACAGGTATGTCTACAAGGTAGACTTCCAAACGTTCGCAGACTTCGTTCACCAGCGATTCACAATGACTCTTGGATGCTCAGAATGTGATGCCTAACCGGCTGGAGGATTCACAGTCCTCAAGTGCAACAAGTCTTCAGGTCATGCAGATAAAAAGACTTCAGTGATGCCTAACAATTTTTGGCTCTGGGTGTTTTGGACTTTTTCCTTGCAAGGATCTCTCTCTCAAATGCTTCGGAGGTGGGTTGCTCTCAAACGACAAAAGCCGTGCACTAACTCTGAGCAGCCACCTATTTATGGTGTAGGGGTGGGCTATTTATTGCCAGGAGGCAACCCGACCTGATATGTCCGAAGTGACCCTGGGTCACTAAGGAACCGACACCTGTCCAACGGTCCGATTTCAAATACACGTGGTAGCTTGACTTGAGCTACAAGCAAAGCTGACTCATCCAACTCTGGATAGAAATTCGCTCTCATTGTCTTTGCTCAAAGACATAGGATTTTGGTTGAGCATCACATCGGCCACTCTGACTTTGTTCACTTGGACCCCACTTAACAGTACGGTGGTTCCATAGTCTTCATCGTGAATGTCTTGACGAACCACCATTGTCTTCAATGTCTTCACACATTTTTAGGGACTACTACCTGTCTTATCCTGCAATTCTCACAAACACATTAGTCCTGTCGGCGTCCTGGGAATGGGGGCACCCAGAATTGCCTACCTGCGGCCCACGGCGTGGCTCCATCGGCGGCCCGCTATGGCCCAGTTTCAGTAGCAACGACTCAAGACCCTCACGAGGGGCCAACCCTCGTGAGGCGGACGACACCAAGACCTCCCTCAAGGGCGGCCTCACTAGGCTGGCTTTCGAGGAGCATAGATATAAAGGCAAGGTGCACCTCACGTGGTTCATGTGACGTGAGCCATGATGACCAAGGCCAGGCAGGCGCCAGCGGGCGCAGTGTACCAGTTTCCTCATTGGTACCAATGAGGCAAGTGCAGGCAAAGAGTCGTGAGGAATCAAGCAAAGGTTTCCATATTGGTGCAATGAGACCAAGACCGCCAGGATGATAGGACGGACGTCATCGTGGAGCCCACTACATCGTCATCACCAGAGCCTTTGCAGGCGAAGACTACTTTTTTCAGGATAACTTGTACTAGTTCTCCCCCTTTGAATTTGGCCGTTGTTGGATCCCTTCCCGCCTACATTTGGGAAGAGGACCAAGGCCACTATAAATAGGACTTAGTCACCGCCATAGAGGGGACGGATCATTCAGACCATTCTCACACCCACCAGCTCATCGACGTCAAGAACACCTCACCTCCAAAGGCTGTTCACCCACTGTACTAGTTCATCCTCACCCCCTTGAGGCAATCCACCACAAATATTGAGTAGGGTATTACACCGCAAGGTGTCCCGAACCAGGATAAACTGTTGTGTCTCTTGTCCCTCGGGTTCGTCGAGATAGGCTGTGGAATCATTGGGCCAGCAGGTTGCGTAGAGGGAGTTCTTCATATGCACCCCAGTGATCGAACCTCTCAAGGGTCTATGGAGCCCCAGATAGGATATTTGGTGCGCCAGGTAGGGGTGTGTTGAAGCTTCTCTTCCGTCGATCAACTCACTGCCGCTCCACTATCTCCATGGTTGATGCCTGCCGAGCCCGTGGTGAGCGTCGAGCTGCGCTCGCCGCGCGCGTCGCCCAGATGGCGCCTATCGGTAGGCCTCCCCGTCGTTCTCCATCACATGTCGCCAACGCCGTCACCGGCCCGACACGGCATGAGCAGCAAGCTTCGTTACAACACCCCTCTATGCAGTGCGACGGCTGCACCGCCACACCGTCGCTGACTCCGGCTAGCTCGTCGTCCCATGCACGTCAAGGCCCGGCGAACACGCAGGCGATGTTGCTCATGGCGCGTGATCTCCTGCACTACCGCCCAGTCGATGACCTCTATGAATACTGGTAGGACCGCATCACCGAGCTAGCCACCGCGGCTGGGAGCTCGCCAGCACCGTCCCTCTCGTTACCTTATTCATCGCCTGCTGCGGGTGACGTAGCCCACGGAGCACCTCCGCCACCTCCCCATCAGGAAGTTGACCTTGGCTCAAGACACGCGGCCCCGCGGCGTGACCCACCATGCCGGGTGCCCGCACACGAAGAGGAAAGCTGTTGGGAGGTGGACCGGCCGCAAGAAGGTGCTCCAGCACTCCCTCCACCACCATACCAAGACCGCGCGTCGCCTACTGTGGTGGTGCGTGATCACCAAGATCTGGCTCCACCTCCACGACGAGCTCCGGTGACCACAGCGGGCTGCCACGCCTTCACCCCTGAGCTACCGAGTGTATTTGAAAGTGCAACTATCCCTGGGTGGTTTTGGTAATTCCTAACAACATATAGTTCTTTAAGGTAATACTATTTCAAGATAAATATTTCAGGAAAGCTCAATGGTTTGCATGGCATGGATTAGAAATGTGGACCCCTCAAAATGCTAAGGACAAAAGATTGGCTCAAGCTCTAAAGCTCAAGAATCTACATTTTACCTTTTAGTGATCCAAGATCACATTGAGTACATAGGAAAAGCCAATACTATTAAAAGGGGATGAGGTGTTGCTTAATGGGTTACTTGCTCAAAATGCTTAGTGATATGCTCCAAAACCCTCAACCACTTTCTCATATCCACATATGTCCCAAACCAAAAGTCAAACTCAGCACCACTGAAACTTCCCATCCGGCGCCACCGAGTTTAGTTGACATAGCCACTGCCACAAAACCCTAGTCTTTTCAGTCTCACCGATAGGGATCTCGGTCTCACCGAGATGGGATTGCAAAATCTCTGTTTCCCTTTGTAAGGTTTCGGTCTAACCGAGATGAGCAATCGGTCCCACCGAGTTCGCAATGCAAACTCTCTGTTTCCCCTTCGTAACATTTCGGTCCAATCGAGATGAGTGAATCGGTCCCACCGAGTTTGCCTGACCAACTCTCTGGTTAGCTTATTACCAAAAAAGGTCCCACCGAGTTTGTGTAATCGGTCTCACCGAGATTACATCATGCCCTAACCCTAATGAAATCAGTCCCACCGAGTTGACGTGTCGGTCCCAGCGAAAAACCTAACGTTCACATTTTGAACTGAATCGGTCCGACCGAGTTTCACGATTCCGTCTCACCGAGTTTGGTAAATTGTGTGTAACAGTTAGATTTTGTGTGGATGCTATATATAGCCCTCCACCCACTCTTCATTCATGGAGAGATCCATCAGAACATGTTGACATTTCCAACTTACATTTTCTGAGAGAGAACCACCTACAATTGTGTGGAGATCAAGATCTTCCATTGCAACCACGTAAATCTTGATTTCTAGCCATCCCCAAGTTGCTTTCCACTCAAATCATCTTTCCACCAAATCCAAATCTATGAGAGAGAGTTGATTGTTGGGGAGACTATCATTTGAATCACAAAAGCAAGGAGTTCATCATCAACACACCATCTATTACCTTTTGGAGAGTGGTGTCTCCTAGATTGGTTAGGTGTCACTTGGGAGCCTGCGTCAAGATTGTGGAGTCGAACCAAGGAGTTTGTACGGGCAAGGAGATCGCCTACTTCGTGAAGATCTACCCTAGTGAGGCAAGTCTTTCATGGGCGATGGCCATGGTGGGATAAACAAGGTTGTTTTTCATGGACCCTTCGTGGGTGGAGCCCTTCGTTGACTCGCGCAACCGTTACACTTCATGGGTTGAAGTCTCTATCAACGTGGATGTACGAGAGCACCACCTATCGGAACCATGCCAAAAATCTCCATGTCTACATTGCGTTTGCTCCCTCCAAACTCCTCCCTTTACCTTCATGTGCAATGTTTTACATTCCGCTGCTATACTCTTAGACTTGCATGTGTTGGTTGTTTACTTGACTAGTGCTAAGTTGCTAAAATCTGCCAAGACTTAAAATTGGGAAAAGGCTAGATTTTTATTTGGTCAAGTAGTCTAATCACCCCCCCCCCCTCTAGACATACTTTCAATCCTACAAGTGGTATCAGAGCTTTGGTCTCCATTTGCCTTGATTTCATAGCTTTTGGTGATCATAGCCTTGGTTTCACAACCTAGGAGAGTATGGCGTCTAGAAAGGGAAATTATGACCGTAGAGGTCTTCACATTGATGGCACAAATTTTGCTATTTGGAAGCAAAAGATGAAAAATGCATGTTCTTGGACATAACCCCGCCGTTTGGGCTATTGTGTGTATTGGCTTGCAAGCTGAATTCTTTGATGGGAGAGAACCTAACCGTGAAGCTAGCGCGGAAGAGTTGAGGATGCTGCAATATAATGCTCAATCTTATGATATTCTCTTCAACAGATTGTGCCCCGAATAATTCAACAAAATCAACCGTCTTGAGAACGCAAAGGAAATTTGGGATACTTTGATTGATATGCATGAAGGTACCGACTCCGTCAAGGAATCCAAATTTGATGTGCTTCAGAGTCAACTTGACAAGTTCAAAATGAAGGATGGTCAAGGGGTCGCTGATATGTACTCTAGGCTTGCTCTCATCACAAATGAGATTGCTGGCTTAGGAAGTGAAGAGATGACCGATAGATTCGTCATCAAGAAGATCCTAAGAGCATTGCATGGAAAATATGATACCGTGTGCACATTGATCCAAATGATGCCCAGTTACAAAGATCTCAAGCCAACGGAAGTCATTGGAATAATTATTGCTCATGAGATGTCACTCAAGGATAAGGAAGAGCTTCACAACAAGTCAAGTGGTGCTTACAAAGCCTCATCTGATGCTCCCACATCATCAAGTGAGAAACAAGCCTTCAATGAAGAATTGAGCCTAATGGTGAAGAATTTCAACAAGTTCTATAAAAGTAGAAGCAAGGAAAGAAGTTCCAAGTCAAGGTCCTACAATGAAAAAAGATCTTCAAGGCGTGAACATAATTGCAACAATTGTGGAAGTCCCCGACACTACTCCATTGAGTGTACGGTGAGCACGACTTGGATTTGGCCGCGGTGAGCACGGATTTTATAGCGGCCGAGCATGGCCATGGCGGGAAGAGGCGAATGCAGGAAGTGGCCATGGCAGGAAGAAGCATTGGCAGGAAGTGGCCATGGCGGGAAGGGCATTGACTGGAAGTGCCCCACCGGCGTACGGACATCGGTGTCCTGTTTGGCCAGAGGTGGCAGACGATGCCGCATCGGTCCAAGGAGGATACAAGAAATATTCAAAAGGTTTAGTTGGACCCTTAAGATCGATATCCCCTCATAGCCCAATGGTAAAAGCACACTGGTATAATACCCAGGTCCTGGGTTCGAGTCCCAGGATCAAACATTTTTTTAAGGGCTAGTTTTTTTTGGAAATATTTGCACAGCAAGTAGATAAAAGATCATATCAATTTACCATGAACACAAATAAATTTGAATTTTTGCAAGCACATAAACTTGATTTTCTCCAAACACATAAACTGGATCATAGCAATTTAAGGTTCTCCAAACATGCATAATAAAAGATAGATATCCAACATGGACAAAAATGAAAATGTGAGGCTGTCAACATGACAAAAGGAATGGAAATACACTCAAATTCAAACTTGACAGAATGAAAATGTGAGGCTGTCAACACACACATATAAACACACACATAACTTGGAATGCAAACATAGATTATAGTGACATAAGGTTCTGTTGCAGTCTACTTCGCCAAATTAAAGGATCCATCATGGCCAAGATTAAGATCATACATTACAAAATTTGCTCTTGCAGTCTTGTAGTTCATACATGAACTGGGACGTTTTTTGGTAGTTCAGTGCTGAACTAATGGAGCATACAAAAACAAAAACTAGTGCTCTGGAGTCCTTGGAGCATTTTGGGTCACTGGAATCTCTTCATTCAGGTCTGGGATTGCATTCCTTGCTCCATCATGCCCAAACATCAGTTGCCACAAAGCATAATCCTCAACTCTTCTTCCTCCTTCCCCAACTCATGTTGGAGGTGCTTCTGGTCCAGCTCCTATTGCAGGTGCTTCTCGTGCAGCTCCTATTGCATGTGCTTCTGGTCCAGCTCCTCTTCGACCCCTCCTAGCTCTTCCTCCTCTTCCAACCCTCACAGCTCTGCCACCTCTTGCTTTCTTCACTACTCTGCTTGCACTAGCACTGGTACCTGCCTCATCTGCAAAATTCAGTTGTTATAAGTTTCAGACAATGCAAATTTAAGGGGCATGCAAGATTCATTAAGGGTACTCATTCAGTTCTTGCAAGATTCAGTTACTGTACCTGCATTTGTTTGAGCTGTTGTTGTTGCATTTCTTTTACCTCTGCCTGCCCTTCTACCAGCAGCTGTAGCAGTTGTTTGTCTGGTCCTTTGAGGGATTAAATCCCTAGCTGCAGCTACAAAGCTTGACTCCTCTGGCAGTGGTCCAGGTGGTCTAACATTTGTCACATATGCTCTCTCCTACAAAACAGTTGTGGCAATCAACATTTACAAAAGCTCTCTCCTACATATTTTGTAAACCATGTTTGTCCAATCCTCTCAATATACTCTCACTTACCTCTTGTCCCATCCTGTAAACCATGCTTGTCCTGTCATTAATTGGGTCCAACCTAGGGTTCAGTCTGCAATGCATAATATACTGCAACAACATTCAGAAAAGCAACAATATTCAGTACAACAACAGTCATAACAGTAGCAACATTAAGTACAACAACATTCAAAACACATCAACAACCTACAGAATAGCTTCACATGCAAATTCTTCCTCTTCTTCCTCATATTTTTGTTCCACTGGTTCCCTCTGCATGTATTTCTCATGCCCCCTGCTGTTGTGGTCATCTTTGCCACAAACTGAGCAATGCATAGCTACCCCTTTTTTATTCAGATACACTGTTCCATCCTTCTTCCTTTTCTTTTCAGGAGTTTTTCTTCTATTCTTAGGTGGCCTGCCCATCTGTTTTGTGAAAACTGGTGGGTGAATGTACGTTCCATTCAGCTTCTCCCAGTGGCCCCTGTCTCTTAAGGGCATGATATGTCTCTACTGTATAGAATTTGTGGACTAGTTCTTCAGGGTCAATTCTTTCAGCACTGCACACTACAATTGCATGACTGCAAGGCACTCCACTCAAATCCCACGTTTTGCAATTACAATTCCTTGTTATGATGCCAACAACGTATGAGTTGGGTCCAGACTGCACATGGAATATACCATTGCCAGCATTTGTTGCAAAACAATTGGCAGAAAAGTCTGCATTCTTCTCAAGCTTCTTCCTAATTTTTGGGCAAATGCTTCCTTTCCATTTCTCAACTGCTTCTCTGTGTTCACTTGCATGCCTCAGTGAAATCTTTGCAAGGATGCACTCCAACATTGACACAACACATAGCTCTCAAGCTTCAAGTATGTAACTGTCATGAAAAGTGGAACATACTATTAGAGCACTAGAAGATGCAGTTGGAGACAACAACTAGAAGATGCAAATGCAAACTACAACTTAAATATGCACATGCAAAGTACAACTTAAAGATGCAGTTAGAACATTACCTATTGTACACCTCAGACATATTGTTCAAAAGAATATCACATTTTGGAAAATCACTGAAGAAGTTTTTCACCCATTGATTAGGTGGCTTTCCCTCTAACCAGTTGTAAGCATCAATGGAAACCTCTCTCATTTTTTCTCTATTCTCATTCCATCTTGGTAAGTTTGTAGATCTAGCCATGGCCCACAACAGATTTTCCAATGTCTCACCTTTGAATTTCTTGTGGAAGTTTTGGTACAGGTGCCTAACACAAAACCTATTTTCTGCATCTGGAAAAACTTTGTCAACAACATTGATCAAACACTGCAATGGATTTTCACATAAGTTCATATGAACTAGCCCATGCAATTCATACATAAAGCATGCATATTAATGCAATGGATGAGGAACAATAACTTTTGCTTGTCACTCATTATGGTGTATGGGCTTGTGTTGATAATATTCAGATCATTTTTCAGTGTTGTCAAAAACCATTCCCATGTGTAAGTGGATTCAACCTCTACCTTTCCCATAGCTATTGGATAGATGCAATCATTCGGGTCAATTCCCACAACTGTCAACAGTATACCTTTGTACCTACTTTTCAAGTGGCAGCCATCAAAAAATATAATTGTCCTACAACCCTTTAGGAAACCTCTCTTGCAAGTATCATAGGACCAATAGAGTGAGGAAAGATGATCCTCTGGCAGTGCATCATTCTTCTCCTTCACCTTGGTAGTGGAAACTATGAATTTGCCGCCAGGGTTAGCTCTTCTGAGTTCTTGCCCATAGTCCCACAATAAGTTGTACTGCTCTGCTTCATCCCCATGAATTAGGTCTAGAGCTACCTTCCTAGCCCTTCCCAATTTCATCTTGTTTGGTAGCAGTTTGAACTCTCTTCGGACCTTCTTACCAAATGTACCCAAATCCATGGTCTGGTTGTCTCTGAATTCCTCAATGAATTTTTGTGTGAGAATTTGAACCGTCAAACACTTGGAATAAAATGATTTTTGACATTTATGAGTGTCATTGTACTGCATTATGACAATGCTACCAGTCCTATTGTATTTTGAAGCTTTTAGTTGCCAAGGACAACCTTCTGAGAAAACTACATTAAGCCTTTCAGATTCATTTCTTCTCTTATAGATCTTCAGTCTGTTCCTAATAGTATATGCATCCAAAGCCATCCTCAGCTCTTTCATGTCACCAAACACCAAACCAACACTCAAAACTGGATTATTCAGATCCACTGCTGGATTGTAGGCTTTGAAAGTGTACTGTAACTTTGACAATTCATCCTTTCTTAGATTTAGATCATCATTATCTAAAGGGTCTTCTTCTTCAGTGTACCCTTCCTTCTCATTGTTATCATGGACATCTATATCCACATTCTCCAGAAAAAAATCATCATCTAGATCTTCAACATCATATTCACTCTCATCAAAATCACTGTCAGTTTCTTCTCCTTGAAACTCTCCCTCTCCCTGCTCTGTTTGCTCTTCTTCTCCCTCTCCCTGCTCTGCTTCATGTCCATGATCTTCTACCTCTCCCTACTCTGCTTCCCCTCTTGCTTCTCCATGCTCTTATTCTCCATGCTCTCCTTCAGCAGACCTTGGCATTTTCCTTGGAGTAATTACCCTTGGCAGAGGGGGCCCATCTAGGATCACATCATCATACAAAGTTCTTATCTTGTTCTCCTCATCCACTATTAACAGCAGTGTCTTACATTCTTTGCTTGCATTGACCATAGCAGCAATGACCTCTTCTGTATCCACACAAACAAGGCCATCTATTATGTCTTTGCCTGGCAAGCACCAGTACACTTGCAGATCTGGATAACCATGGGAGTAATCCAACTTGTCCAGGCACAACTTCAACATATCTAAGGACCAAGTGTCAACATGACAGTAGTCAAATTTAGAATAAGTACTGCCAATATATGATCTGTTCACTCCTTGCCCAATAAATATGCCACTGTGCTCAAACACTATAGAGAACAACAGAGATTCTTCTCCAGAAGTTACTGCAAAAAGACAGGTTTTATGTTCAGACTCTGATGCAAAACACAGCAGTAAATGAAGTCCTTTTGAGCATATAGTACAGCAATAACTAATTAACAACATTTATCATCACTTAATTGAATTCACTGCAACATTTATGGACAACATGCACTTAACTGAATTCGACAACATTCACTAACTGAATTTCGACACCAAGTACAGAGCAATATCTGAATTTCGACAGTAAGTACAGAGCATCCATCATAGTAATCACATGGGGGGTGCATACATCACAACAATCACGACATCTATCACAACAATCGCAACATCCTTCAAATCCAAGAACAAACCCTAAATTAAGCCTCAAATCATCACCACCGGCAAGCCAACATGGAAAGCAACAAAACAACAGTCGATCGAGCGTGTACCGTACTCAAGAGGGAACTCCCCGGGCCCCCATAGGAGCGGCTCCATGTCGCGTCGATGGGTGGCGGCGTCCAAACCGGCGGCAGAGAAGGCGATGGCATTGAGGCAGAGAAGGCGACGGCGTCGAGGCAGAGGAGGCCAGGAGTTAAGGGGGGTTTGTGAGCACTGGATCAGACCACGCTTGTACTTACCTACAAATATTATACCACAACAAGGGGAATGAAGAAAAGTGCCCAAGACCAGCCGCGAGCCTTCTCTTCCCACGGGGCAGCCCAGTTGGCATGTTTCAGACTGTTTTGTAGCTAAACGTTACCGCATCAAAGTTGGTGTATGAATTTTATGGGGTTTTTTTTGTTTGTGTATGAATCCGTTACCAACGTGCAAGTTTATGTATCCCAGGTGTAAGTAACTCTTTAGGAAAAGACGAAAACCAAGATTTAGCATGATCTCTAAGCGAAAACGGAAATAGCTTCAATTTAATGATATCATTATCCACATCTTTCTTCTTTTGCATATCACACAAATCAACAAAGTTGTTTAGATGGGTAGCAACATCTTCACTAGGAAGGCCAGAAAACGGATCTTTCATGACAAGATTCAGCAAAGCAGCATTAATTTCACAGGATTCAACATCGGTAAGAGGAGCAATCGGAGTGCTAATAAAATCATTATTGTTGGTATTGGTAAAGTCACACAATTTAGTATTATCTTGAGCCATCGTGACAAGCAAGCAATCCGACACGCAAGTAAACAAGAAACGGAAAAAGGCAAATACAAAAAGAGAAGGGGAACAGAGAGAGGGGGAGAGAGGAAAAGAGGGCGAATAAAACGGCAAGGGTGAAGTGGGGGAGAGGAAAACGAGAGGCAAATGGCAAATAATGTAATGCGAGGGATAAGAGTTTGTGATGGGTACTTGGTAATGGAACCAGAAATGACTGGTTGTGGGAGTCAAATCCTGACTTGACTTGGCACAAATCTCCAAAGCAACGGCGCCAGAAATCCTTCTTGCTACCTCTTGAGAACTGCGTTGGTTTTCCCTTGAAGAGGAAACGGTGATGCAGCAAAGTAGCGTAAGTATTTCCCTCAGTTTTTGAGAACCAAGGTATCAATCCAGTAGGAGATCACGCTCATGTCCCACGCACCTACACAAACAAATAAGAACCTCGCAACCAACGCGATAAAGGGGTTGTCAATCCCTTCACGGTCACTTACGAGAGTGAGATCTGATAGATATGATAAGATAATATTTTTGGTATTTTTATGATGAAGAGAAATAAAAGATGCAATTAAAATAAATAGCAAAGGAAATAACTAAGTATTGGAAGATTAATATGATGAAAGATAGACCCGGGGGCCATAGGTTTTGCTAGTGGCTTCTCTCAAGAGCATAAGTATTACGGGTGGGTAAACGAATTACTGTCGAGCAATTGATAAAATTGAGCATAGTTATGAGAATATCTAGGTGTGATCATTTATATAGGAATCACGTCCGAGACAAGTAGATCGAAACGATTCTGCATCTACTACTATTACTGAACACATCGACCGCTATCCAGCATGCATCTAGAGTATTAAGTTCAAGAGAACAGAGTAATGCTTTAAGTAAGATGACATGATGTAGAGGGATAAACTCATGCAATACGATATAAACCCCATCTTTTTATCCTCGATGGCAACAATACAATACGTATCGGTTCCCTTTCTTTCACTGGGATCGAACACCGCAAGATTGAACCCAAAGCTAGCACTTCTCCCATTGCAAAAAAGATCAATCTAGTAGGACAAACCAAACTGATAATTCGAAGAGACTTGCAAAGATAAACAAATCAAACATAAAAGAATTCAGAAGAGAATCAAATATTCTTCGTAGATAAACTTTATCATAAACCCACAATTCATCGGATCTTGACAAACAGCAAAAGAAGATTACATCGAATAGATCTCCAAGAGAATCAAGGAGAACTTTGTATTGAGATCCAAAGAGAGAGAAGAAGCCATCTAGCTAATAACCATGCACCCAAAGGTCTGAAGTAAACTACTCACACATCACCGGAGAGGCCATGGAGTTGATGTAGAGGCCCTTCGTGATCAATGCCCCCTCCGGTGGAGCTCCGGAAAAGGCCCCGAGATGGGATCTCATAGGTACAGAAGGTTGCAGTGGTGGAATTAGGTTTTCGTGGTGCTCCTGGATGTTTGGGGGTACGTGGATATACATAGGAGGAAGAAGTACGTTGGTGGAGCAACGGAGGGCGCGCCCAGGGGGGTAGGCGCGCCCCCTGCCTCGTGCCTTCCTCCCTTGTTTCTTGACGGCCACTCCAAGTCTCCTGGATCACGTTTGTTGAGAAAATCACGTTCCCAATGGTTTCATTCCGTTTGGACTCCATTTGATATTCCTTTTCTTCGAAACCCTAAAATAGGCAAAAAAACATCAATTTAGGCTGGACCTTTGATTAGTAGGTTAGTCCCAAAAATGATATAGAAGTGTAGAATAAATCCCATTAACATCCAAAATAGATAATATAATAGCATGGAGCAATCAAACATTATAGATACATTGGAGACGTGTCAGAGGACTATGTGGCTACTGAGGAGGAAGTAAGCTCCAAGAAGAAGGTGCTAAAAGAGGAGTATGGTACGGCTGCTACAGTTAAGCCGGGGATGAATAAGAAGGCTCCAGCAAGAAGGATTCCTATGTCAAAGTCTAGAGCCTCTACTCGAGAGACAATGGAGTTCACTCTTGAAACCAAAGAGGCTGGAGAAGGCAAGAAGAGAAAGGAGAGGGTCAAGAAGACCACTTCTAGAGTTCTAGGGAGATCATCCATGTTCAAGGATCCCACAAGAGAAGAGGAAGAGGAAGAGAATGCTCCAGCACCCAAAGCTCAGAAGCTTATGGGAGATGCGATTAAGTCTGGGCTGCAACATCGAAGCCCAAAGCTGCTCCCAAAACTCAAGCTCAGAAGCCCACTAAGCCCAAGAGGAACACCAGAAGTATTCCTACTGAAGAGAAGAACAAGGCCCCATTGCTTGAAGCTGAAAAAGAGGATGATGAATCCCATGTGTTGAGAAAGTTGAACCCAAGATTCTAGACTACAATGATACTCATCTAGTGGCTGAAGACATGCACATTAGAAAAGATGTTGGATTGAGATTGTGGTGAAAGTATGATCCCTATGCTGTGAGGACAAGGACTGCAGTTGACTACAGGTTCCACACAAAAGAACATCAAGACTTCAATGAAACTATTTTGCTTGACAAGAAGCCCATTGTTTGTGACATGACATGGGTTGATTGGGAATTCATCAAGGATAAGGAAGATCACTTCCTAGGAGTATATGACAGCTTCAAAGCATGTGGAGTAGATGACTTTGTTGGATAGAAGCTCACAAAATGGAATGATGAGCTGATCATGCAGTTTTACTCCACTGTTCACTTTTACCCAGATGGGAAGATCATATGGATGTCTGAAGGTCCTAGGTACCAGTCCACGGTTGAAGAATGGACCAAGCTGATAAATGACCTAGAGGAACATGAGTATGACTTGGATGTGTATGTCAAGAAGAAGAAAGACCACTACACTATGGCAAACATGTACAAGGAGATCCCAGATAAAGTTTGGATACTCACAAGCATGGATCAGTACATTACTTGTTGTCTGGTCTTCCTACCATCAACTGGATCCTAAGGTACACATTGCTACCCAAGTCAGGAGATCACAAGATGATCAGAGGGCATTCTATCAACCTGCTACAGCTTTTTGATGTCCCACTGAAGTTCACGGTAATGAGTTTGATTGTAGAGACAATCAAGAAGACTGCTGCTGACTAGAAGAGAAGCCTTGGGTATGCTCCACACATTCCGGAGCTCATCAACTCCAAGATGGGCACAAGAACATATCTATTGGATAAGGAGCATCTACCCTTATATCCTAATTTTGAAGAAAACACTGTAGTGATGAATGAGGAGGAACCATCATCAGCTCAAGCACAGGAGAAGAGAGCCAAAGCAAAGGCTGAGAAAGCTGCCAAGATGCCAAGTGTTGAAGAGGCATCTCATGTTTTCCTGAAGATCAAGAAAGAGAGCTTGGAGAGGATCATAGAAGCCAAATTTTATGATCTTGATCTGAAGGCAACTGAGATTCAAACAGCAGTTGAGCAGCTCCAAGAGGCAGCAGAAGAGGAGAGAGGGAAGGAAACTAGTGATGCATTTCAGTGAGTGCCTAGAGGACAGAGGTCTCCTGCAGTGCATATACCTGATACAAGAGCAACAACATCAGCACCAGCGGCTACAGCCTCAGTACCACCTCTAGCAGTCACTCCACCAGCTCCAACTACATCAACGGATGCCTTCGTCCTTGGAGTTCTCTCTACACCACCTCCCGAACACCAAGCCTCAGAGACTCATAGCACAATGCATATTTGAACTTTTTGGTAACTTGTTGCCAGAGGGGAAGAAATATGTATAGATCATAGGCTTCGAGAGAGTGTTTTTCTTCTTTGCTTTTGGTTGAACTTTTTATTGTGTGCGTGTGTGAGATACTTTATGTCCTTGTGTGAGATACTTGTGTGATCATGTGATTGATCATATTCTACTTTAATGCTTGCTTGGATGATATTATCCTCTATTTTCTTATATGATCATTCACTTTGCTTGGTGATGAGTGCATGCTTTTAAGTTATATCATTTTGAGTGCTCCACCAAGATGTATGTGACATGTAAGAGTAACCCATGATCCCAATCGATTGTGCATTTGCATTCAAAAGAAATTTTTTAAAAATGCACAAATCTAAGGGGAGCTCTTTCTTATCACATACTTCTCAAAGCAACGATGTATCTCAATCTTATAATCATTCGTCGAAGCTTTGATCTATATGTTGTCATCAATTACCAAAAAGGGGATATTGAAAGTGCAACTATCCCTGGGTGGTTTTGGTAATTCCTAACAACATATAGCTCATTGAGCTAATACTATTTCAAGATAAATATTTTAGGAAAGCTCAATGATTGGCATGGCATGGATTAGAAATGTGGACCCCTCAAAATGCTGAGGACAAAAGATTGGCTCAAGCTCTAAAGCTCAAGACTTTACATTTTATGTTTTAGTGATCCAAGATCACATTGAGTCCATAGGAAAAGCCAATAATATTAAAAGGGGATGAGGTGCTGCTTAATGGGTTACTTGCTCAAAATGCTTAGTGATATGCTCCAAAACCCTCAACCACTTTCTCATATCCACATATGTACCAAACCAAAAGTCAAACTCGGCCCCACCAAAACTTTCCATCTGGCGCCAACGAGTTTAGTTGACATAGCCACTGCCACAAAACCCTAGTCTTTTCGGTCTCACCGATAGGGATCTCGGTCTCACCGAGATGGGATTGCAAACTATCTGTTTACCTTCGTAACGTTTAGTCTAACCGAGATGAGAGATCGCTCCCACTGAGTTCACAATGCAAACTCTCTGTTTCCCCTTCATAACGTTTTGGTCCAACCGAGATGAGCGAATCGGTCCCACCGAGTTTGCCTGAACAACTCTCTGGTTATCTTATTACCAAAATCGGTCCCACCGAGTTTGTGTAATTGGTCTCCCCGAAATTACGTTATGCCCTAACCCTAATGAAATCGGTCCCACTGAGTTGACGTGTCGGTCCCGCCGAAAAACCTAACATTCACATTTTGAACTGAACCGGTCCGACCGAGTTTCACGATTCGGTCTCACCGAGTTTGGTAAGTTGTGTGTAATGGTTAGATTTTGTGTGGAGGCTATATATACCCCTCCACCCACTCTTCATTCATGGAGAGAGCCACCAGAACATGCCAACACTTCCAATTTACATTTTCTGAGAGAGAACCACCTACACTTGTGTTGAGATCAAGATCTTCCATTCCAACCACATAAATCTTGATTTCTAGCCATCCCCAAGTTGCTTTCCACTCAACTCATCTTTCCACAAAATACGAATCTTTGAGAGAGAGTTGAGTGTTGGGGGCACTATCATTTGAAGCACAAGAGCAAGGAGTTCATCATCAACACACCATCTAATACCTTTTGGAGAGTGGTGTCTCCTAGATTGGTTAGGTGTCACTTGGGAGCCTCCGTCAAGATTGTGGAGTTGAACCAAGGAGTTTGTACGAGCAAGGAGATCGCCTACTTCGTTAAGATCTACCCTAGTGAGGCAAGTCCTTCGTGGGTGATGGCAATGGTGGGATAGACAAGGTTGCTTCTTCGTGGACCCCTCGTGGGTGGAGCCCTTCCTGGACTCGTGCAACCGTTACCCTTCGTGGGTTGAAGTCTCCATCAACGTGGATGTACAATAGCACCACCTATCAGAACCACGCCAAAAATCTCCGTGTCTACATTGTGTTCTCTCCCTCCAAACTCCTCCCTTTACCTTCATGTGTAATGTTTTACATTCCGCTGCTATACTCTTAGACTTGCACGTGTAGGTTGTTTAGTTGACTAGTGCTAAGTTGCTAAAATCTGCCAAGACTTAAAATTGGGGAAAGGCTAGAATTTTATTTGGTCAAGTTGTCTAATCATCCCCCCTCTAGACATACTTTCGATCGTACAGTAGTCTAGCCAGGCAAGTTCAAGCCTGACCTGCCTCCACGTTACAACATCACCCCCGACCCAGTGGAGTTCCTACAGCTCTACGAGCTAAGCACCGAGGCGGCCAGCGGTGACGAGAAGGTCATGGCGAACTGGTTCCTCATGGACCTCAACGATGGCCCGCACTTGTGGCTCCTGAATATGCCCGCGGGATCGATCTGCTCCTGGGGTGAGATGCACGAGCGTCTCGTCACCAACTTCCAGGGCACTCACGACCGCCCGCCTGCCAGAGGTGATCTGCTGCGCATCAAGAAGCAGCCAGGGGAGACCCTACAGAAGTACATCCATCACTTCAACAACGTTTGCCTCAAGATCCCCAAGGTTTTGGATGAAGCCATCATCTCGGCGTTCTCCGGTGGTGTCCGTGATTTCAAGATGAAGGAGGAGCTCGCCATCCACGAGGACCTATGCACGGCTCTAGAGATAGTCAACATGGCTACCAAGTGCGCGAGAGTCGAGGAAGGGCGCCTCTCCCTCCTTGAACTCCCACCGACCAACCCAGAAGACAAGAAGGCCAAGGCCAAGGACGTGAAGCGCAAGGGGGCTGTCATGCTTGGGGCTGAACCAGAGATGAAGCATGGCTGCGACCACCTAGACTCGTCCAACGGCAGCTGTCTATTTTGCGTCTTCCACAACATACACAACCACAACACCAATGACTACCAGGAGCTCCGGGCCATCCACAACCGGCGCCTCGGTCGACGCCCCAAGCGGAACAATCGAGGCTACAGTCGCGGAGGAGGCTGAAGTGGAGGACGTTGGGACGACCGCGGCCCCCGCCAGGAGCGGCGCGACCAGCCTCATGAGGATCGCTAGCAAGGCCAGCCTCGCGAGGGCGCCTGGAGAGACCAGCCTCGTGAGGGCCGCCCTCAGGGCAATGCCGGCCTCCCTCCGCTGCCACCACCACCAAGAAGGAACGACGACTACCACCAAGACGAGGGGGCTGGGGGCTTCCAAGAGCCTTGCGCCATCGCTTGTATCTTGGGTGGCGCTCCGGCCCCAGCTTCCCAGTGCATCTTCAATAAGATTTCTCATGAGGTAAACACAGCCCTCCCAAGGCTCGAGGCCACAAGTCCGCTCAGGTGGTCCAAGTGCACCATCACATTCAGCTCATTCGACCAGCTCAAGTGCGCAGTAACTGCTGGCGCCCTCCCGATGCTTTGCTCGCCCGTCATCAGCAATGTCCTTGTCACCAAGACCATCATCGATGGTGGCGCGGGTCTCAAAAATCTTTCCATTGAGACATTCGACCGCATCCAAATGCCGTATGATCAGCTGCAGCCCACCAAGCCATTCTCAGGAGTGACCGACGGCTCCACCACCCCGATAGGGCAGATCCGCCTCCCTGTCACCTTTGGCCAACATGACAACTACCGCACTGAGCTCATCGACTTTGACATCACTCACATCCGCCTCCCATACAACGCCATCCTTGGATATTCAGCCCTGGCCAAGTTCAAGGCGGTGACCCACCATGGCTACAACGTCCTCAAGATGCCAGGGAACCGCGACATCATCACGATGGCCTGCGAGGAGAAGGATGTGGTGTGCTCCCTTGAGCGCGCTTATCAGGCTGCGGCAATTGAAGACCCACACAACGAAGGCACCGTCTACCCCCCTGAGGCTGTCCCCAAGAAGAAGAAGCAACTTGTCATGGAAATGTCACGACAGACGTCCTTAGTGTCAGGACTTAGTCGCGAGGCCAATGCATCTATGTGGTAGCTTGAGAGGGGTTGAGCGGAATCGAGAGACGCAATATAAGACAAGGATTTAGACAGCTTCGAGCCCCGGGAAACATCATCTGGTAATAACCCTACATGCTGTTTGTGGTTAGATCTCATTATGCTCATAAGAGAGTCGCTGCATAAGCCGGCTCTCCTTTAGTTGTGTCTAGCCCTAGAGATTGTTTCGTGCCCTCCCACTTGGGGAGCCCTACCCCTCCTTATATAAGTTAGAGGGGCGGGTTACATGTGGAGTCCTAATACGACTAGGATTAGTTTATTCTCTTCCTAGTTGATTACAAGTCCGGGTCTTGCTTCTTCATAAAGGAAATATTCCTCATGCCTTCCGTCTTAAGCCGACCCACAATAAGATGAGCTGGCCTACTAGGCCTTGGGCCCTTGTCATCCGTTTAACTCACTTGCAGGGCCATCATTAAGCGCCAGGCTCGTGAGTTGTCACACCAGTGAACCGCCAGACCTGTGAGTCACCAATCCTCCGGCGGGTTACGATGAAGCGCCAAGTTTGGCCGGTCATACTTCAGGCCAGGTAATGCCGCGGGGTATATCCCCGACATTAGCCCCCAGTTTAATTTGGATTTATCCATGTTAAACTGATTCTGCAAAATAAACACAAGAACAAATTTGACAGGTTGTGCTCTAGGTTAAATATTCTTGTAAGCCGACACCTGATCATTGTTAAGTCCTTGTCATTTCCTTGTTGATATCTACATCTCCATGATCTCATAAAAAACCTCCCTTAGCAGATATGTTTCGACTTTGTCAATGTAAAAAATCCAGAAACTTCTTTTGAGAAATCTGGGCCAATAGGCCAGCTTCAGAGTCAATTTGCTGACATTGGTCTCTTATAGAGAAATATTGTAAGAAATAATCCACTTGAATCGGCTGCCAAAGCGCCGGCTTAAAAAATATTGGTCTTGAAACACTCATCTGATTTTCAGCCAGCTTGTAGAATTTTCCGGTTTATCATAGCCAAAATATCCAATTTGTAAATATTGATAGCACCGGGTCATAATGTTTGCCGATGCCGGGTCATAGTTATTGGTGATGCCGGGTCATAGTTATTGGTGACGCCGGGAAAATCTGGTTTACTCAAAACTGAGAATTTGAAGATTTTTCTCCCTTATATCCATATTACCTGTAGCCCCCAAGTCTTGAGCAGAAACAAAGTGATGGCTTAAGACTTGCTTCAATATAAATACTGCCACTTTGAAGAAATCCATGTTGTTCATCTTAATCACTAGTAAAGACTGAATACTCCATATATGTAGCCCCCAAGAGCCAGGTTGTCATGCTTGCAACAACCTGGGACATGTAATTGCCTTATGCTCATAAAAACTTCAACCAGTGTAACCCCCAAGGGCCGGGTTATTATGCAATAATGAGCAGGGACATTATAAATATGATTATATAGACTTGAATAGTAACGTGCAGCCCCCAAGGGCCGGCTCAGTAAGATAATATTGAGCTGGAACTTTATATACACTTCATTGATAACCTCATATGATGTAACCCCCATCATGGGGCATGAACCCACATCCACAAGGTTAAGAGCATTGTGCTGTACCAATTGAGTAGCAGACCTTTCAATATAATGGATTAAGATCTGTGTACCTTGAATTGTTGACAGGAGAAATTGGTAGCCCCCAAGGGCCAGCTCAGTATGATGTGATGAGTCAGGTCTTCAATAAGTTGAGCAAAAAATGACTTTGCGTTAGCCCCCAAGTGCCATGGTGCATGCTGGAAGTGACATGGGACTTGCATATTTGATGTAATCTCAATTTAAATAATGTAGCCCCCAAGTGCCAAGTTGTAAGCCTGCAGCGACTCGAGACTATTCCTTCCATTGTTGAATAAATCATATCCATTGACAAAATAATAGCCATTGTGCCAAAGCGACTTTGAATACCTGATCATAATATTAGTTACTGATAACCATAAAAAATCCAGCCATGTTGGCTATTATTTTGGCTATTTGAACAATCCGGTTTGAAAACCTCAATCATTCAATATCATAATGAAAAATCCAGCCAAGTTTGGCTATTTAAAGATTCAAGTACCTTATCTGTTGACAAGTAAATTCAGGGTTTTAAATACCCAGCGGCTCTTGGCTGATGGCGATTTAATATGCCTCCATTGTAAGCCGGAATTTTTATAACCCGGCTATTTATAGCCTTTGGGAAAATCCAGCACCGATGATCATTTTAAAGCATCAATTTTAGTGATGAGGTTAGACTTAAGCATTTATATAAGTCATAGTTCTGCAAATCCTGCGGAATTAGCTCATACTGTCGTCTTACATCGTCGTATCCAATAAAAGAAATAATCCCATGATTGATAAGCGCATGATTCCAATGGCGCAATCCAAAATATATTGGCGACTTAAAGTCCATAGCCAGGGCCAGTTTAAACATAATCATGTATAAACCATATCATACCTGTGATATTGAATCGTACTGCCGGCTTATGTGACCCGTCCAATAAGGGTGATAACCCAATATTTAGAAGCCAAAACTTCCAAATGTTTATGGTTGACATATGGTGGCGACTTATCGTCAAAAGTCGAGCCGGGTTAATAGAAACCACACATGTATGCTTCAGATATCAGCAAAAAGGTCTGAAGATAAAACCAAAGATTGTTTGCAAAAACTTAATCCAAATAAAAATCGAGGTTTCTGATTTGAATACGATCAGTAAACCATTCCAAAGGGGTTAAGCTAGGATTCGAATACGATCATGTAGCCCCCAGTGGCTTTGGCGTTGCGCCGATCAAGAGGGTACCGACAGCTATGTTCTCTTTGATTCGAATACGACCTATGTTTGAACAGGAAGCCCCCAAATGACCTTGAGAGGTTTTTAATGACCCTGATTCGAATACGATCCAAGTTGGACCCAAAAGGGGTTAAGCTATGATTCGAATACGATCAAGAAGCCCCCTAGTGAGTTTGGCAGTGTGCCGATCAAGAGGGTACCGACGGCTATGTTCTCTTTGGTTCGAATACGACCTATGTTTGAAGGAAGCCCCCAAATGACCATATAAATTTTTGGCATCACGCCGATCAAGAGGGTACTGACAGCTATGCTCGATGAGTAGGAAGCCCCCAAGTGACCATAATAAGGTAAGCCGCAAGGCAGGATACCCATGTTTGAACCGCGCATCATGGCAGCAAGTTCTCTTTGGCAACCTTTAATTTTCTGAGAACTCAAATCTTTCAAGAGATTAATTATTTTTGAACCGGAACTTGAAACCGGATTTGAAAGCTTCAAAACTTTGTGGGAGACAGATTGTCCTTCAACCGGATGTTTGAAGCGAATATGAGAGCTTAAAAACTTTGTAAAAGGCAAATTTACCTTGAGCCGGATGCTTGAACCGGATTTGAGAGCTTCAAACCTTTGCGGGAGAGAGATGTCTCTTGAACCGGATTTTAAACCGGAATCTTCATTTTGAACCGACAATTTTTTGACGGCCTTCAAATTTTGATCAATATGGCGGTGTCCTCCGGAACCGGGTTATCATTCCCTCCAATGACCCGGAGTTCCCGAGTCATGTCATTGTAGCCCCCGAGTCTTAAGACGACTCAAGGAGTTGTCTTGAGATTCCCCACATTTGATCATGATATAAACCGGAACGAGTCATTCAACGTCTCAGTGATATAACTTGTTCTGCACTAGAGAACTTGCAAGCCAGAGTAATTGCTCTATTAAAGGAAGCAATATATAATATAAAATATACTGGATGAATTTCACCTGATGCGCCAGGTTAGTAATTATCACCACGGAGTTGATGATCACCATGGTGAAGCTGAAATCAATCACGGCCATGCCGGCCGCGGGAGCCGATAGATGAGTCGGCCATGGTGTTGTAAGCCGGAGCGGACGGGCGAGTCAATCGCGTTGTGTTGATGTAGAAGAGGTCGCGACTTGCACACGTATCCGTCGAGCAACACGGTACGGACAAGTGCTAGTGCAAAAATAATTTAGCGCATGCCCCTTACGACAGCTTTGTAATGAATAATGATCCTGCGAAAAAATACCATAGACCAAAGTAATTGTTCTTAAACAATTTAATATATGCTGATAAAATACATAGAAAAGATGGCACCTGATATTTTGTCAGATAAGGCAGACACTGAAAAATATGCTCCAATGCGTTTATAAAAGGCTGGATTACGACGAGGTGAGTCCCACGCATATCAGTGGACCAAGGTATAGCCTCCACGTGTGTCTGTCAACTGTCAGTGGCCCGGTGCGTAGCAGATGCCATTAGATGTGGCGAACTCCAGAAGTTGTAGTAGTTGTAAGGAGCACAAATTTATGACTTTTGCGTTGCGTGAGAGTACGCTCCCAGCACTTCAACTAACCCCAAATAAATCAATGATTGTTTAGTCATAACAGAAGGTTGAGCACAGCCCTCCACTTTTACTGTTTGTAGCAAAACATATGCTACTACTCCATCTGCGGGCAGGGATGAAATTAATCGGAGGTTGCTTGGTGATGGAGTGGTTGAGGTGAGGCCGGTGTTGGCGGCGGCAACTTGGCCACTGCTACTCGCGGCAGAAGGCAACGCGATGCAGGGTCAGGCTGGTGAGGCGAACAGAGCAATGCGCAAGAGGGACGGTGACTTTGGCAGAGGCCATTCAGTGCGCAACTGCGGCTGGGGGCTTTAGGCGGCATTGACAACAACCAGGAGAGCCACCGCGCTGGCTTTGAGACAACCGAAACACCGTCGGCTCAGGGCCACGGCAACACACAATAGCGAAGACGGGTCCAAGCTAGAGGCGGCTTGAATCCGCGGCGACAGTGCGCGAAAAGCAAGCTGCAGGGGCGGCTCACAGTGGAGGAGCGCGCGGGCTCGACGTTCCAGCAGCGAGGCACGGAGCGACGTGGCGGGTCATAATGGAGGCGGCCCGCGGTGATGGAGGCGGCTGGCCACGGGCGCTCGGACCCAAAAGCCTCATGAGAGTGGTGTCTCCAGCCGCACCACCTCAGGACCTGCGCCCACGGATGAGGCGCCTCCCACTCACGCATAGGAAGGCATGCCCGGCGCCCTCCTCAGGCTGGGCTCGGGGGCTCTCTTCTAGAGGGCCTCTAACTTCTCCGTGAAGAGCGTCATGAGAGCGGTGTCTCCAGCCGCACCACCTCAGGACCTACGCCCATGGATGAGGCGCCTCCCACTCGCGCATAGGAAGGCTCGCCCGGCGCCCTCCTCAGGCTGGGCTCGGGGGCTCTCTTCTAGAGGGCCTCTGACTTAGCCAACGTCACGAGGGAGGCGCTCGGGCACCACATGGGGTCATGCTTGATCGCATGTTTCACTCATGGGGGCGCAAGGCACGGGGTGCCAGGTGCTCAGGAGTTCATCAGCAAGACGACCGATGAGCTTCAATAGGCGAGAGCCATGCATGGTGACCGCCGCCTACCACCTGGTGCGTCTCCTTGTCCTGGCGAGGAAAACAAGCTGCATGCTTGTGTCAATATCCCAGGACTCAACAGAGCCGCATCCCAGGAGTGCTTCCGGCCTTCATGCGCTGGTCGGTGTGAGGGCCCACCTCACAACTACGTTGGCATGCATTTTGGTTTGCCGTACGCCGTTGTAACCTTCCAGCGTCGCCTGCGAAGCATCATTGCGGCTCAGGTGGCCAGACACCATGCGGTCCTGGCGGAGATGGTGACGGTACTTCACGAGCCTCCCGAGCCTCTAGAGCCTCCCGAGGTTCAGGACCTTGGCAGCTCATGAGGAGCAACCTCTTCAGCGCGCGTCTTCAGCTACTTCAATACCTCTTCAGCAAAGGTGCCAGGTCACATTTTCCAGTTTATTCAGTTGGGGGCGCCCCTCTGGCTACATTATCCCCAGGTCACATGGGCCTATCCCTGCGACATGTACCCTTTCATGCCTTTTATTTACTTTGTTGGGGGCGCTCCTCGGGCTGCATCATCCCCAAGCCGCGTGGGTCCGTCCCTGCGGCATGTATCGTTCTTGCATCTATCAGGACAAGATTTACCTCCTCCCTTGGGCTGACTTATGATTATCACCTGCTCACCTGATTGATTATTACCCTTCGCTACCTCATGCATTGCTAACCGGCCACCTGTTCATCTTGCACGGGGACTACGCATGTTGGCACAACGCTTGTGCTTGGGTCCATCCTTGCAACGCTGGCAAATCTAAGAGATCGAGCTCTGTCTCGCGGACCGCCCCGCGCACGTCACCTCACCAGGTCGTCAATGCCTTCATCTTCTTGCGGAAAGATCAGCGGCAGGATAGCACTTGCGATTACAGGTTGTATTCTCCCTCCGGGCTAACTCGCAGGAATCTACAGAGCTTAACTACGGGTGGCCCCTGCCGGTTGTGCAATTTCTACACAATTCGCTTGCGCGTTAAAGGGGGGTGTCGGTGTCAAAACCGGCGGATCTCGGGTAGGGGGTCCCGAACTGTGTGTCTAAGGCGGATGGTAACAGGAGGCAGGGGACACGATGTTTTACCCAGGTTCGGGCCCTCTTGATGGAGGTAAAACCCTACGTCCTGCTTGATTATACTTGATAATATGGGTATTGCAAGAGTTGATCTACCACGAGATCGGAGAGGCTAAACCCTAGAAGCTAGCCTATGGTATGATTGTGTGTTGTCTTACGGACTAAAACCCTCCGGTTTATATAGACACCGGAGGGGGCTAGGGTTACACAAGGTCGGTTACAAAAGGAGGAAATATACATATCCGTATTGCCTAGCTTGCCTTCCATGCCAAATAGAGTCCCATCCGGACCCAGGACGAAGTCTTCAATCTTGTATCTTCATAGTCCAACAGTCCGGCCAAAGGATATAGTCCGGCTGTCTGGAGACCCCCTAATCCGGGACTCCCTCAGTAGCCCCTGAACCAGGCTTCAATGACGACGAGTCCGGCGCGCAGTGTTGTTTTCAGCATTGCAAGGCGGGTTCCTCCTCCGAATACACCACGGAAGAATTTGAATACAAGGACAGTGTCCGACCCTACAAAATAAGTTCCACATACCACCGAAGAGAGAATAATATTACCACAAATCTAATCTGCTGACATGTTTTGGCAGCATGACATCACACCACGGCCTGGTAATTATTTGAACCGTTTTTCTTTAACCAGCCCCGTACATAACGCGAGGCGGTTTCTTGACACGTCTTGTCAAAGCAGAGGTCGTGTTCCCCTTATTACGGGATTCTCATCAATACAGACATGGGCAACCCAACCACACCATCAATTATGGCGCTTGGGGCATAAGCGAGTTTTACCAAGCTAGTGGGGGCGCATAGTTTAGTTCGCCCTTATAAAGGGATAAGATCTCACCTTTTTCTACCCACGCCTTCTTCCTCCTTGCTCATCCATTCTCGCGCACTCGAGCTCCAGCGCCCAAGTCCGCATCCTCCTCCTCAACTCTCTCCAAACATGTCCGGAGCGGGAGGCAAGTGGATGGCCTCCTCCGTCACGGACGGGCACATCAAAAAGTTACATGGAGCCGGATACTTAGCCGCGGATATCGTGCACCGGCTGCCAGCCACGGGGCAGGTCGTCCCTACCCCGGAACCTCACGAAAGGGTGGTTTTCCTCCCCCACATCATTCGCGGATTGCGGTTTCCCCTCCATCCATTCGTCCGCGGCCTCATGTTCTACTAAGGGCTGGACTTTAATGATCTGGCCCCGAATTTCATCCTCAACATGTCGGCGTTCATCGTCATGTGCGAGGCTTTCCTCCGCATCCGGCCCCACTTCGGCCTATGGCTGAAGACCTTCAATATCAAGCCGAAGGTTTTAGGCGGCCAACAAGTAGAATGCGGCAGAGCCATGGTGGGCAAAATGCCCAACGTTGCATGGCTCGAAGGCTCCTTCGTGGAGACCGTAAAGGGGTGGCAATCGTGGTGGTTCTACATCACCGAGCCACGCAACACCAACTGGGTGGCGGCCCCCGAGTTTCGATCCGGCATCCCTGCACGGCTCACTTCCTAGAAGAAGGGCCTATCCTAGGGTTCATCGGTGGAGCTGGACGGACTCCAGAATTGTATCCGGAACATGGCAAGCAAGAAACTTAAGCTTGTCAACATAGTCCAGTTCATGCTCTTCCGCCGGATCCTCCCGTGTCAACAACAGGATTTCAACTTCTGGTAGTTCGACCCGGCCCGGCACCAGACTCTAAGCGAGCTCTTCGACACGACGCACAAAGACGTCTGGAGGGTGTTGTTCGAGGGCGCCAAGGTCCCTCCCTCTCTCACCAAGGACCGCGGGCTAAGCGCGAAGCGCCCTGCGAATCCGGCAAGTTCTGTACATCTGGTAGGATATTTATTTCCCATAGCTTAACCATGTGAGGGGTCTGAGCTCCCATGCCTTTGACAGGACTAGGTGGAGGCATCGGAGCAGATTGACTGTCCGGCCCCTCTGCCCGAAGACACTGTGGATGCTCTCCTGACGGAGATGCTGAGTCCGACTCCTTATGAGGTGCCGGATAAGGCTAAGAAGAAGGCCAAGGGAACCTGAAAGAGCTCCCGGTGCCAGGTGGTATCGGACTCATCATCCGATAACTCTGCGACACACTCCTCCCATGAAAACGAGGAGGAAGATGAAGATGCTCCCCTCCAGCCAGGGGAAACAAGAAAAGGAAGGCCGCCCCAACCGGGGAGGCCGAAGGGTCCAAGAAGCGAAGGACTCTTCTTCCGGACTGCTCCACCACCGCCGCCGAAGGCGAAGACGAGTGGCTGCTCAGGGCCAAGCCCCCGGCGAAGTCGTAAGTATTCGGATACCAGAGTAACTCATAGCATACCTTTGTCGCACTACTTCTCCTAACGCCGAATATGATTATGCAAACCCTGCCAAGCCCGTATCGACGTATCCTCGTCGGGCGGTTCCTTGGACTCGTCGGATATGGATAGTGATCCACTTCCGACCGCCTCCTCCCCTTGCCCTACGGACAATGTCGAGGTATTGTCTCAAGGGGCACCGAGCCGGGGGGAGACAGAACCGGAGGGTCCTCAAGGCGACCTTCCGGACTCCAGGAGCAAAGGGAGCAAGACTCCCGGGGGCTCCAAGTTCGGCTCTCAGCCGAACACCGTGCCGGAACCTCCAGTGGTTCCGGACTCGGGCAGGCGGCCCCCTTCCAAAAGGGGCAAGACGCCTGTGCCGCTGACCTCTGTCCATCCAGAGGCACCGGACAACCTGTTGGGAGTGCTTCGAGGCGCTTCCATCGACGAAGAACACCGCACTATTAGGAGTGCGGTGATCAAGAAGGTTCAGTCCGCTAAGAGCGGACTGACTGAAGCATGTGCCAGCCTTCTAACAGGCTTTG
The DNA here is from genome assembly GCF_056163025.1 of Triticum urartu. Classification (NCBI taxonomy): domain Eukaryota; kingdom Viridiplantae; phylum Streptophyta; class Magnoliopsida; order Poales; family Poaceae; genus Triticum; species Triticum urartu. The sequence continues at coordinate 265,967,231 of NC_141875.1, forward strand.
AGGTAAGTACTGAAAATATAGGAAAAATATTACCGCATAGACTGTAGCCCCTGATGCTCTGTTTGGTGTTCACAAAGAAAAACCGAATAGAGGATCAAATAAAATATGAAGTAGTCTAATATAAGTATGTCTGTGTGCGTATGCAGGCTTCGCTGCTGACCTCTGCCGCACTGACTACAGAGGTCGCCGTACGGAAGCAGGACCTCGAGGGGTCCGAGAAAGAGCTCGGCCTTGCCAAGAGGTAGCTTGAGGAGAACAAAGGTAAGTAATACCTTGTCTATATATATAAAAGAAAATGTGGTTGCAAAATGACAGGATCATCATGAATGTGCCAGGGGCCATGACCGAGGTGGCGACCCTAAAGCAAGTGTTGTCCGAGGCGGAAGACAAAGCGGCCAAGGAGTGCACCGAGCGGGAAAAGCAAGAGGCAAGGGTGGGCGAGGTGCAGCAAGAGCTCCAGGCTCTCGTGACGAAGCACGAGGCTTTGGAGCTTGACTCGAAGATGTGAGAGTCTGAGCTTGTCGCGGCCCTGGAGAGCGCAAAGAATGCCAAGGCCGAAGCCCAAAAATCCCTCCAGGAGATTGAAGTGATGAGGAAGATAGCGGCGGGTAAGGCATTCAATATGCAAAGCAAGCCTGTGCAAGTGAATTACTTGTTACTTACCCGAGTCCGGAGCTCTCCAGGAGCATTCGCAGATTTGCCACATAGCGTGTCGGATTTCGCCAAATGTTACCAGGCCGAGGAGGGAAGCTCAATGGAGAAGTTGTTCTGGTCTCAGTATACTGGGACCGAACACCCAATGCCTGTGAGCGACCAGTTGAAGAAACTAGTCGAGATGCACAAGGCCATGAAGGGCTTTATAGTCCGGATGTGGCCTGGTGAAGCCCTTCTCAACAGCTACTTCGGCCTGGTGAGGCGGCTTGTGGATGCCTGCCCATGGCTGGAAGTCATCAAGCGGTCCGTCTGCATCGAATGTGCACGCCGGGTTTTTGCCGTGCAAAGGTGCACTGGGCCAAGATGGACGCCGAGGAGCTAGTGAAGGAGGGGCCGCCGCAGGGCAAGGAGTATCGCCACCCCGAGATGTATTATGAGGGTGTCCTGAAGGGTGCCTGTGTTGTAGCGGACGAGTGTGCGAAAGATGTAATATTTGAATGAACTTGCTCGTGTGATCCTGTATTATGAAAACTTGTTCATATGCGCTATGCAACGTTTGTTTGAATTTAAAATATTACCTTCTATTCGGCTGTTTATCAAATCTGAGAGATGGCTAGTCGTCGGCTTCTGCCCCCATGCCACGAGTGCTGGGGTGTTCTGGATAAACCTGAGCACTCTTGTTCCCATTTTTGGGTCCTTCGAGGGAGGTGCTCAGCACAACGAACAAGGCAATCAGACTATAATGCTTTATCACTCTCACTTAGCCATATAATTCTATAATTTTAAATTTTGGCGAAGCCCCTAGTATTCGGAAGGCCGAATTCGGGGCGCTATACACGTCTTAAGCCGGACAAAGTCGACTCCTCGCTCTAAGCGGCATAAGTCTTTAGGGACTCGAAACCTCTCGAACAGCGACCAGTCTCTCGCCTTATCATGACAGTCAGTTTTAGCTTTCTCTAGTGAGGTGCTTAGCCCAGCTGAACCAGGGCACAATCACAGTAGTTCTCCCAGTGCTACCTTAGCCGATATGGTGGAACGTAAGGTACCAAACCATGGGAGCCGGGAAAACCCAACTATTGACCCAAGACATGATTCGGAGCTGATGCATATAATGCTATAAGTTCGGGGTGCCGCATTGTCAAAGTGTTCGGACTTCTCACGCCGTATTATGGGGTACGCTTAAGCCCCTGGTGTATTGGCCGTACCATAGTGTACGGGTGCTGAATGTCATGAATGAACATATATATATATATACATATATATAAGAGGAATAGAGAATGCGATAATAGTCTAGTGTTGTGCATTGTTTATTCAAAAAGGTGCGTAAAGCAGAATGATGCAAGTAGTGCGATAAGCAAAAAGTAGGACTATTTGACATGTCCCCTCCAAGGGCAAGCTGAGGAATGGTATTTAAGGCAGGTATTTCACTCGTTGTCAGAGACCACCTGGGAGTTCTGTGGTGCGACGTAGCTTTCTGCCTCCTTGGTTGTTGCATCGTGTGTTCGGCAACCGTACTGCCGGACGGGATTTCCAGAGATTAAAGTCTGAAAGAGAGAAAAATAAAAAAACGGGAAGCCCCTAGTGCGGTTGAGCCGCGTCTTGGGGCGTGTCATCGTCGTGCCCCCCTCCCCACCTGTGCCCATGGTATTTTTAATGCATAATTATGTACGCGGGGCACTGATTTTGTCGTTTGGCTGGGACTGGGGTGGGGGCCGCATTTCTATGCAAGCTCGGAACATGCCAGGTGGTCTTGCTGCTGATTACTCCGGGCGCGCTTGAAGGAGTCCGGGTCTTTAATCGCTGAACTGGTGGATTGCCTTAAGAGGCTGCTTTGTGCTTCTGCTGCGAGGGCTGCAGTGTGCTGCTCCGTGCGGAGAGAGTGCTCTGTGTTTCCATTGACTGTGATGACCCCCCAAGGTTCGGGCATCTTGAGCTTGACGTACGCATAATGCGGTACCGCATTGAATCTCGCAAATGCGGTTCGCCCGAGCAGTGCATGATAGCCACTGCGGAACGAGACTATATCGAAGATTAACTCCTTGCTTTGGAAGTTATCCAGGGATCTAAAGACCACGTCCAACATGACTGAGCCCGTACAATGGGCCTCTACACCTGGTATGACGCCTTTAAAGGTTGTTTTTGTGGGTTTGATCCTTGAGGGGTCTATGCCCATTTTACGCACCGTGTCATGATAAAGCAGGTTCAGGCTGCTGCCACCATCCATAAGGACTCGAGTGAGGTGAAATCCGTCGATGATTGGGTCTAAGACTAGTGCGGAAAATGCGCCATGATGGATACTAGTGGGGTGGTCCCTGCGATCAAAGGTGATCGGACAGGAGGACCATGGGTTGAACTTTGGGGCGACTGGCTCCAACGCATATACGTCCCTTAGCGCACGCTTCCACCCCCTCTTGGGGATGTGGGTTGCGTATATCCTGTTCACCGTCCACATTTGTGGGGGGAACCTCTTCTGTCCTCTGGTGTTCGGCTGCCGGGGCTCCTCCTCGTCATCGCTATGTGACCACTTATCTTTGTTTTCGGCATTTAACTTGCCGGCCTGGTTGAACACCCAACAATCCTTGTTCGTGTGGTTGGCTGGCTTGTCTGGGGTGCCCTGTATTTGACATGAGTGATCGAGTATATGGTCCAAACTGGACGGGCCCAGAGTGCTTCTTTTGAATGGGTTTTTCCGCTGACCGGGTTTAGAGCCTCTGAATCCGGCATTGACTGTCGTATCCTCGGTATTGTTGCTGTTAATGTGGCGCTTATGTTTGTTGCGACGTGACCTGACATTGCCATCCTTGGTATCCGAAGTACCATGGTTCTTTGATATGTTATTGCTGCGAGCCAGCCAGCTGTCTTCTCCCGCGCAAAAGTGGGTCATGGGTGTCGTGAGGGCTGCCTTAGATTTCGGCTTTTCCTGGCCAAGGTGCCGGGCGAGCCACTCGTCGCGGATGTTGTGCTTAAAAGCTGCTAGGGCCTCTGCATCCAGACAGTCGACGATTTGATTTTCCTTTGTTAGGAACTGTGTCCAGAATTGCCTGGCCGATTCTTCTAGCTGCTGAATTATGTGGCTCAAGTCATCGGCATCTGGTGGTCGCACATAAGTGCCCTGGAAGTTGTCAAGGAATGCGGCTTATAGATCTTCCCAACAGCCAATGGATTCTGCTGGCAGGCTGTTGAGCCAATGCCGAGCTGGTCCTTTGAGCTTGAGTGGGAGGTATTTGATGGTGTGTAGATCATCACCGCGGGCCATGTGGATGTGCAGGAGGAAATCCTCGATCCATACCGCAGGATCTATTGTGCCGTCGTATGATTCTATATTTACGGGTTTGGAACCCTCTGAGATTTGATGATCCATTACTTCGCCTGTGAAGCATAGGGGGTGTGGCGCCTCTGTACTGGGCTATATCACGACGCAGCTCAAGTGACTCTTGTCCGCTGTGTTCGGCCCGACCGGACTTACTTTTACTGTATCCGGCGTGACAGTTATCGTCTCACATAGTGGCGCGCCCTCGTGATCCGTAGATCGATCTTGCCTGTTTTGCTTTATCCTCCAATATGTCTTGCAGGTCTGGCATATTTCCCCATGTCTTGACATTTTTAGTGGAGATGTACGTTTTGGTGCTTCCTCCTCCTGTCGGGGTAGCAACCTGCGCTTTGGGTAACTCTTGGAGGGGCGTTCGAGTTTGTATTCCTCGGCCGCAAGGACTTCAGTCCATCTGTCAGCTAGCAAATCTTGATCAGCTTGAAGTTGTTGTTGCTTTTTCTTAAGGCTATTTGCCATGGCGATAAGCCGACGCTTGAAGCGCTCTTGTTCGACGGAATCCTCAGGCATGATGAATTCGTCATCGTCGAGGCTTGCCTCGTCTTCGGAGGGAGGCATGTAATTATCATCCTCCGCTTCTCCATCTGCCGCTCTCTCGGGAGGGCTGGTTTCTCCATCCTCCTGCCCTAAATTTTGCTGGAGGGGATTGTTGTCCTCTTCGGCACTGTCCGGAGTGTTATTATCTGTTGTGCCGGTGTCACCGCTTTTTCTTTGGCGAGACTTAGAGCGGCACCACTGACGTCGGCGCTTGGGTTGCTTCTTGGAGGGGTCATCCTCCGCTGTCCCATCGCCATTGCCTTGTTTGGGTGTGTCCACCATATATATATATATCATATGATGAGGTGGCTGTCCAGTGCCCTGTCCATTGTCGATGTCTTCGGAGTCGAAGTCGAGCATGTCGGTTAAGTCGTCGAAAGTGGCTACTAAGTGGGTGGTGGGTGGGCGACAAATTTCTTCATCATCCGCATCCCAATCCTGCCGGACATAGTTCGGCCAGGACTCTCCTGACAAGGAGAGAGACCTTGATGAGTTCAGAATGTCGCCGAAGGGCGAGTGCTGAAAAATATCCGCGGAGGTAAACTCCATGATCAGTGCCCAATCGGATTCGATAGGCACGGGCGCAGGCGGTTCGGAGTCCGTGGCTAGGGAGGAATCTGGTAGTTCGGCGTCACAGCTACCGTGAAGGGTAAGGTCGATACTTGGCTCGATCGCCGATGAGAGTGCGGCCTCCGTGGCGGGGTCTATCCACCCATCCATGGATGGCGCAACTGGCTCCGAATTGAGGGTCGGAGCGGTTGCCGGTGTAATCTCCTGGACACTGTCCGATGGCAGAGCTAAACCATGCTCATCGTGACCGCGTGGCACACTAAGCAGGGGCTCGAATCCGTCGAAGATCAAGTCTCCGCAGATATCGGCCGTGTATTTTAAACTTCCAAACCTGACCTGATGGCCAAGGGCGTAACTCTCGATCTGCTCCAGATGACCAAGTGAGTTGGCCCGTAGTACGAAGCCGCCGAATACAAAGATCTGTCCGGGAGAAAAGTCTCACCCTGGACTGCATCACTATCGATGACCGAAGGAGCCATCAAGCCTAACGGCGACGACACAGCGAAACTCTCAATGAAAGCACCAATGTCGGTGTCAAAACCGGCGGATCTCGGGTAGGGGGTCCCGAACTATGCATCTAAGGCGGATGGTAACAAGAGGCAGGGGACACGCAGTTATACCCAGGTTCGGGCCCTCTTGATGGAGGTAATACCTTACGTCCTGCTTGATTATACTTGATAATATGGGTATTACAAGAGTTGATCTACCACGAGATCGGAGAGGCTAAACCCTAGAAGCTAGCCTATTGTATGATTGTGTGTTGTCCTACGGACTAAAACCCTCCGGTTTATATAGACACCGGAGGGGCTAGGGTTACACAAGGTCGGTTACAAAGGAGGAAATATACATATCTGTATTGCCTAGCTTGTCTTCCACGCCAAATAGAGTCCCATCCGGACACGGGACGAAGTCTTCAATCTTGTATCTTCATAGTCCAACAGTCCGGCCAAAGGATATAGTCCGACTGTCCGCAGACCCCCTAATCCAGGACTCCCTCAGGGTGGTTCCTAAGCATCGTATCTTGGGAGCTCTTACTGACTCTCCAGCCCTCACCCCCTGGCCTTGACCATGGCATCGTGACCTGGCATACCAGCGGCGGCCTAGGTCGGGACCTCAGGACGCAGAGCATTCAGATGAGCGAGCAAAGTGGAGACCGGCGTGAGCCTTACCTAGTAGCATCACCGCTGGAGCACGAATCAGGCGTTGCACAAGGAATCACCTCAGGCTCAATAAGATAAGTCACCCATGCATAATTAGGTGAATCTCTCCGCCCGAAGTCCTCCGCTCTGATAAACTCGCTCTGGCAGTGTTGTTTCCCTTTTCGGCCTCCAGGGAGTTGCTTGCACGCCAAAGGGGACCTCTTGAGCATCGCGCCTCGGGAGCTCTTACCAGACCTCGGGCTGTTGACCTCCTGGCCTTGACAATGGCATCGCGACCTGGCATACCAACGACGGACGAAGCCTTCCTGGGGATTGGGACCTGACTACGTAGAGCGCTAAAGCTACCACAAAAATGAAAAGGGGGAGTGATGCCAGAGCGAGACACGCAGCGGCAATCTCATGTTAAGAACAGTAAACATTGGAGCAAATGCATTACATGTCTTTTACATATCCCCACGGGGTTCGTTTCCCTCGCAATTAAGAAAAGGAGAACATCTTCAAGAAGCCTCGACTACGGGTACCGCCGCTGATGCCATCATCAACACTAGGCCACTTGAGGCCGGTGCCAACCCCATCCAGATCACTGTCGACGCCAGGCGGAGTTCACTGCCGCATTCTGGGCACGGCGAGACCTTGGGGGCACGTAGCTGTCGTCGCTTGACTTCGGATACTTGTTGGGCTCGGGAGAGTCGCTGGACTCCCAGGAGTCATCGCCGCTGCTAGAGGAGCTGTCGGCGGGGCCAAGGGCAGGCCCTCCGCCCGTCGCCTCACCATGCTGGAGGTCTCCTCCAGGGAAGCGCACCAAGCAGCAGCCTTCCTCGTCAAAGACCTTGACGAACAGTGTGGAGGTGCCATCGTACTCGAAATGGATGGCAAGGTGCCCATCTGCGGGGCAGGCGCGGGCAACCTCGCCCCATCCTCGAGTCATGAAGATCTTGCTAGGGGAGACAACCTCAACCTCTGCCCCCATCGCCAGACTGTAGCACCCGGCGTGCTGCAGCCACAGCTCAAGCGGCACCCTCGGCAGCATCTCTTCGGCGAAGAGCCGCGGGAACCGGATCCACAAGCGCGGCGGCATCGCTGCCCACATCACGAACTCACAGGAGGAGCCCTCGGCATGGGTTCGCTGGCCGGACGGCCGCACAGCCCAGCCTAATCCCCGTGGCCACAGCTCGCACAGCGTGGAGCACTACCACCTTCTCCCAAGGCTTGGGCCTGGAGGGAGTGGGAAGCTAGGTGGTGGCCGCTTGTACCAGGGCCGCGTCACTACCTGCCTCTGCCCGACGTTCTAGGGCATCGGGACCTCTTCTTCGGTGGGAGCAGTTCAGGCTCCCTAAGGAGGGTCTTTCCCTTCTTCGCCGCGGAAAACCTCTTAATCGGTGCCGTAAGCGCGCTACAGCAAGTCAGCAAGACGGATGGACCAGGAAGACGAGGAAGAAGCGGGCTACAAGAAGACAGAGATGAGCAAGGGGGCTCCACCCCGTCCCTCATTTATAGCCAAGAGGAGGCCAACCGTCGGCCTCCACGATCGCACGTAATGATGGTTTTCCTTTGCATGCAGCAGAGTCTCGTCAAGTCGAACGGTTGTCGAGGTAGTGTGGGGAAGCGGATGCGCTCACGTCCCATCAATCGCCACGCGTCAACCAAGGCCGCAGGCGGTTGGGGCCCGCGGCACTCCGCACTTGCCCTTTGGCTTCGCCTCAAAGCCATGTTCAAGCACGCCTCGGGGCCGGGGGCTACTTTCGGCGTCCTGGGAATGGGGGTACCCAGACATGCCTGCCTGCGACCCACAGTGTGGTTCCATCGGCGGCCCAGTACGACTCAGTTTCAGCAGCAACCACTCAAGACCCTCGCGAGGGGCCAAGCCTCGCAAGGAGGACGACACCAAGATCTCCCTGGAGGGTGGCCTCAATAGTCTGGCTCCCGAGCTATAACGCCCATGATGCGGCTATATCTCCCACGTGTCGAGGCACGACTTAGAGGCGTAACCACATGGTGGTTTTGTCACAAGAGGGGAAATCTTCACACAATCCCATGTACTGAATAAGAAGGGATAAAGAGTTGGCTTACAATCGCCACTTCACACAAATAACAAGTTTAACATACATCATCCAGAATACAATCAAGGTCCGACAATATAACCAAAATAAGGGAAGACAACCCCAAATGCTAGATCCCCGACCGTCCCAACTGGGCTCCACTACTGATCATCAGGAAATGAAACATAGTAACAACCAAGGTCCTTGTCGAACTCCCACTTGTGTTCGGTAGCATCACCTACACTGGTATCATTGGCACCTGCAATTGTTTGGAAGTATCCGTGAGTCATGAGGACTCAGCAATCTCACACTCGTGAGATCAAGACTATTTAAGCTTATGGGTAGGATAAGGTGATGAGGTGGAGCTGCAGCAAGCGCTACGGAAATATGGTGGCTAACATACGCAAGTAGGAGTAAGATGAGAAGCTACGCAATGATCGTGAAGCTAGAAATGATCAAGAAGTGATCCTGGAACTACTTACATTCAAGCATAACACAAGACCATGTTCCCTTCCTCGACTCCGCCGAAAAGATACCATCACGGCTACACACGCGGTTGCTTCATTTTCATTATGTCTAGTGTCAAGTTCTCTACAACCGGATATTAATAAATTCCCATCTGCCACATAAACGGGGGCACGGCTCTCAAAAGTTTATACCCTGCAGGGGTGTCCCAACTTAGCCCATCACAAGCTCTCACGGTCAACGAAGGATATTTCGAAATCCCGGTTAACTTAGCCGATCAGTCTCGGAATCCCGGTTACAAGACATTTCGACAATGGTAAAACAAGACCAGCAAAGCCGCCCGATTTGCCGACAAATCCCGATAGGAGTCGCACGTATCTCGTTCTCAGGGCACACCAGATGGGACAAACTATGAGTAAAACCAGCCCTCAAGTTTCCCCGAGGTGGCCCCGGAGGCTTCCCATTTCGGACCAACACTCCGAGGAGCACTGGCCCCGGGGGGTTTAAAATAAAGGTGACCCTTGAGTCTGCAAAACCCAAGGGAAAGGTATAGGTGGTAGGTAGGCAGATGGTAAAACCAAGGTTGGGCCTTGCTGGATCAGTTTTATTCAAGGCGAACTGTCAAGGGGGTCCCATAACCCCAACCACGTAAGGAATGCAAAAACAAGGAACATAACACCGGTATGACGGAAACTAAGGTGGCAAGAGTGGAACAAAACACCAGGCAAAAGGCCGAGCCTTCCACCCTTTACCAAGTATATATATGCATTAATTAAATAAGAGATATTGTGATATCCCAACATATCCATGTTCCAACATGTAATAAGCTTCAACTTCACCTCCAACAAACAACGCTATAAGAGGGGCTGAGTAAAAGCGGTAACATAGCCAAACAACGGTTTGCTAGGAAGGTGGATTAGAGGCTTGACATGGCAATATGGGAGTCATGATATAACAAGTGGTAGGTAGCACGACATAGCGATAGAACGAACAACTAGCAAGCAAAGATAGAAGCGAAATCGTGGGTATGGCCATCTTGCCTGCAATGTTCTCAGAGTTGTCGAAAGCTTGATCCTCGTTAGCGTACTCAACAGGTTCCTTGTTCAATTACTCGTCTCCCGGCTCTACTCAAAGCAAGAACACAAGAAACGGAACAATAGTCAATCACGGTGCAATGCACAAGCAACATGATGCAATACATGGCATGATATGCAAGATACGATCTGCAATGCATATGAGTGCTTTGGAAGGGAAAGGATGATCCAGGCATCAACTTGGCAAACCAAGTATTCCGCTGGAAAGATGTGGTGATTTCGGTCGAAATCGATTAAGGATCACCGGAAACGGATGCACGCTTTGCAAATGACAAGCAATACAAGGATGATGCAAATCTGCGATTAACAGCATGATAGCAGTTAGAATGCAACAAGAAACTAAGCTACTGCACTCCAACATGGCAAAAAAAGCATATCCTAGTGATTTACAAGAGATGCTTGACAAAACATGAACACTGAGCTACGCCTAAATCACAATAGAACAGGTTCAAACAAGCATGGAAAAAGTGCAAAAGATATCAGCTTCACAGACTTGGTGAGAATAGTAACATGGCATAAACAACATCAGGAAGCAAAGTTTAGAGAAAGCAAACAACATCATACAGGAACATAGCATAGCAAACAAAGGGATTGGGTGCTTCAACTAAATGCACTTAACAAAACTCCCTTATTGAACATGAGCCACAAAGGCATGTCAAATGATGTGGCACCCATGCAAACATGGCAAGTTTTATAAAACGATTCAGACAGTGGAATTTCGGAACATGGAAGAAACAGATTCATGATAGCAATTTTGCAAGCTCATGCCACTCACCACAAAGCATTGCATGACAACAAGCATACCAACAGTAAGAAGACATGTTCATGAAGCTAAACATGGCAAGATAAAGTTCATAGTATGCATGTATCACTGGGAAAACACATGGCAATATTGATTAACATGCTAATAAACTGCCAGGAACATTATTTAGCAAAAGTAGAGCATGGTAATGACAATCTAGGGCACTCCATAATTGCATCCAGAGGTATGAATGTATAGAGCATAACCACATGTTCAAAACATACTTACTCAAGTATCTCAAAATAACCATGGATGATATGGTAGCAACAAGTTTACAAGACATAAAAATGTAACAGGAAAATGACTTAGCAAAAATCACTGTATGTCTGAAAACAGCAACATCACGGAGCCTATTTTTGCATGCTTTTGCTAATCTCACATAGCTCATAAAAATACAAGAGTTGCTCCAATGTAAAGATGGCATGAAGGATCTCAAAACACATGTAGACATCAAAATGTAACAGGAAAAGGACTTAGCAAAAATCACTTTCTCTGAAAACAGCAACATCACGGAGCCTATTTTGCATGCTTGTGCTAGTCACCACATAGATCATAAAAAATACAAGAGTTGATCCACTGGAAAGATGGCATGAAGGATCTCAAAACACATGTAGACATCATGCTCATAAGATGCACACACAAAATGCAAAAAAAGAGAAATCATCAAGTTCTGGTAAGAACCAGCAGTTAAAATTTTATAGCACTCATGCAACAAGGAAAATGGCATCTATATGGACGGAAACATGCATGAAAATGCCACTAACATGAGGATCTTAACGAGATGAACATTTTGACATATCATATGCATGAATCGGGGTCACGGTCATGGAGTTATGGCACATTGAAGGAGGCATGAAAATGTCATAGATTTGAGGACTTGGCAAAAAAACTGGTGATCATAGAATAGTTAGAGGATGCTCGGGCGGGATTTATGCAGAGTCTCACCCTAGGCTTCGGCCCGGTTAGAAGGGGAGGCAGAGCAGGCCGGCGGCTCTGGGCCTGGACCAGCGCGGGGCCGCGGTCAATGGCGAGGACGGAACGTGGATCCTCCCCGATCGAGCAGCACGACGGCGGCAAAGAACATGGCGATGGGGACGGCGGCGCGGGGCACTGGAGGCCGAGGAAGGGGCGGATCCAGGGCGGGGGTCCCCGGATCTGGAGCGGTGCACCCGGATCCGGCCTTCTCCGGCTACGGTCGGCGGCGGGGAAGGCCTGGCGATGGGCGGCGAGCTGGAAGCTCCGGTGGCGGTGGCGCTAGGGCATGGGCGGTGGATCAGCGGGTGTAGGGCGGTGCAATGGCGCAGTGCACGGGCGGTGGAGCGGGCAGGGACAGAGGTGCGGCGCGGGTCGGGTTCCGGTGGCGAGGCGGCGGTGGCCGGCGTCCTCCGGCGACGCTGCCGCAAAGATCCGATGAGGCAGCGAGGCGCGGGCAGTGCGGGTATTCGCGGGCCGTGGCGGCGGAGACCCGGGCACGTGCGGGCTCCGGATGGGCCCGACGGGCCAGCACTTGTGTGACGGTGGCGGGGTGACGTGGCACGCTATGGTTGGACAAGAGGCGGCGGCGAACATGTCCGCCGGCGGGGAATTTCTCCGGCGGCGGAAGGGAAGGAGAAGCTATGGTTTGGACCCGAAATTTCGGAGGGGGGAGGTGCATTTATATAGGTAGGGGAGCTAGGAGAGTCCAAATGAGGTGTCATTTTCACCCACACGATCGGGATCCAACGACGGAGAGCATGGATGGGTCTTAGATGGGTTATTGGGCTGTTTTGGAGGGGTGTTGGGCTGCAACGCAAAAGAGGCTTTTGCGATTACCTAGTTAACCATTGGGGCATCAAACGACTTCCAAATGGAACAAAATTTGACAGGCGGTCTACCGGTGATGTACCAAGGCCACTTGAAAAATCTCAGCTCATTTCGAGAATGTTTTTCTCCCGCTCATGAAAAGAGAAAAGAGGGGTACACCAGGTGAATGTGGGAGCGTCGGATCGCGAAATGGACAACGGGGAAAAAGTTTGGATGCATGAGATGAACACGAATTCAAATGAGATGCACATGATGACATGAGATGAAAAGCATGACATGAACAAAATGTAAAACGAAAGACAAAACCCAACCACGAAGGGAATAATATATCACAGAGCCGAAAATGGCAAGGGTCGGAGTAACAAATATGGAAAGTTACATCCGGGGTATTACAACACTCCACCACTACAAGAGGATCTCATCCCGAGATCTAGGATGGAACAGGACAGAAACGGAAGAGGAAGAGGTAAAACAAAGTTGCTTCTTTGACAAATGAGTGAAACCACAAACCTTGAGAGGTTACACAAGTTGAAAACACTCTGTTGGAAAAGTGGAACAAGGAACACCATGTGAATGTTGGAGGTTGGAAAGCTATGAATGGCGTGCACAAAAGACAAGAAGGAATTGAAACCACTCTGGTAGAAACGAGATAAACAAGGAACAAGGAAGAACAAATTCGGACAACACTCCTATTGAAAAGAGATGCAAGACTTGATAAGATGAAAAGAACTTGAGTAGAGGATACAACACTCCGGTTAAATGGATAAGCATGAAAAGCACACGATCCTCACAATTCGAGATGATGAGGGAAGAGAGCAACATCACAATTCCTCCAGAAGAAATAGTAGATGATAGATCATTGAAATAAAAGAATGGAGAAGAAAAAGGTAACTACTGCCACAAATGAGCTTGGAAAGCACCCTTCCAAGAAGGTTATAACGGAGTTGTTGGAAAACCAACAACGAAACGAGTAAGCTTGTAATGGGCTTATGGAAAAATTCCCAAAATTATGAGGTGAAGATCAGCCACTAATGGAATCAGATAATATAATTTATAACACCAACGAGATGGAAAACTTCTTCCACCAAGATAATAGAGAGGTAACTTGGATCATTGATAAGGACCACAATAGCAACATTCCTTAGGGAAGGCTTTAGGTGAAATCTTTACCAAGATAACTCCAAGGAATAAAATGACGGGTTTAAATATCTCATGCCTGACAACTTATCCACCATGAAACATGAAGGAAACTGTCAAGAATGATATAACATGATCTCAAAAGATAATGTAGAAAGAATTGCACTTTGGAATGCAAGATGAAGAATGCTTGAACTCCTCAAAACAAAACATGTTTTGAGAACAATGTTTATTTGAGAGTATAGCTTGGCAGATCTTAACTTTGACAGATATCTTGAATACCAATTGAAGAATGAAAAGAATCCTTGACGAACCACCATGTAGAGCCTCCATGAAGAACTCTGGTAATAAAAGGATGATAAAAAGAAAGAGAAGTTGAAAACACAAGGTCAAGAATTGCAATGATTTAGATGGAGTTTCGCGACGAGATAATGCAAAAACTTGGAACTTCGTAAAGAAAAGATGAAGCATCCCAAACCGAGGAAAGTGACATGATGAAAAACTCTGGAAAGAATAAACTAGATCACTTGGAAGGAACAATAATATGAATTAAGTTATGCATATACTTCACCAATTTAAATTGATGACAAGCAACGAATTTGGCATACTACTTATTGTCGTAGAAGGGATTAAGAGAGATATAGCTTAAACTTGAGAAAGTCTTCAACGAACCGCCGATAGGATTGGAAAGAACGAATGAATTGATATGATAACCAAGGAAGAGAACTCTTGAACGAACCACCGTAAGAATTGAAAATGAACGAAGAAACGATAAAGAAACACCTGGAAGAATTAGAGAACGAATGAAGATAGTTGAGGGAATTTGATACAAGAGAACGAAGAGATCACGAGCTGATTGGAGAATACTTGAATGATGCACCAGTATGATTTGGAGACAAGAGCTGAAAGCTGGAATGAAAAATTCTGAGATGATGGCCTCCGGAGAATCAAACTAAAAAGGCTCCTGAATTGCTCTAGATGGGTGAAAAGAATTCTCACAATTGAAAACAATTATGAGAGGATGGCATATAGCTAGCACCATGAATCTTTGGAAGAACGGGTAAGGATTTAAGATGAACTCCTATATGGTGTTCAAAATCCGGGAATGATGACGAGAAACACCACCAAGAACTGTTTAGACACTCCGGGAAAATCAAAAGCGAAGAGGTTGATCCAATGATGAAATGAATTTGACTGATGATAATTCATTCTTACGTCAAACTTGGAGAAGAATTTTAGAGTAGCTCCAGGAAAATAGAAGAGTCGGGTAAGACCCTGGGAAAAGACCTGTGGGTTAGGGCCCACTCAAAAGATACATCATTGAAAAGATTGCTTGAAAAGAGATATTGCACCTGTTGAATTAAATGACTCAAAAGATATAACACCCTCAAGATAGCTTGAAGGGATATTGAATGAAAAGACGAGCCTTCTAAGATATCTTCAGCACTCCAGAACAAATGAATGGAGAGAAGCGGATGATTAAGAGGTGCACCGGCATAAAAAAACATTGGACAAATGAAAGGAATATGCTCAACACAGAAGCTTGATTTGAATCCACAGAGAAGAAATAAAACGAAGAATAATGAACATGAAACTTCCTTAGTATTTTCATGAGAATCACCAGGTAGGAATATTGACTGAAAAGAATGGAGAGACTTCCCATCAATAAAAACGATAATCGATTAAGAACTCCGAGTCCTTGAAGAAAAGGGTGGGAGGGCAGGAAATACAAAGGCAACTTGAGGATGGATGAAACGGATAACGTTAAGAAAACTGAGATTGGATCTTGCAAATGGGAAAAAAGATAGGATCATCTTGAAGACAATCACACCGGTTGGAAAGAATTGACATGACAATCTGTATTATCACGAAGGATTAGCATCCACATAAAAATATGAGAATGCCGTTTAGGAAAGGTATGGAATCAACACTTGACATTGAAGCAACTTGAATACCACAACAAAACAAAACAAGTATTGGCTTGCATAATAAGACGAAACAAATACATATGATAGAGATTTACCCAATCCCATATCATGCATCTGTCGGGAAGATATTCTAGGAGCTACTTGAATTCCCGCCTATAAACTCCCGAAACTTTCTGGTTATGCAATCTAGTATTGGGTATAGAGGGAAAGCATAATATCTCACCCAAATTAACAATCCCTACGTCCAGTTGTATCCATCCTTCAACACATAACCAAGAAACCTTCAGAAATCATGTACCTCAACCTTCGAAAAGCATCTGTTATACAAGTTATGGCAATACTCCCGAATTACCGCCCTAGTACTGGGTGGCGTCAAGGTTATCTCACCAACAACTATATAAAAGAGATTTTTTATGTCGGCGAACTCAGGTATTCCAAAACTGGAAACGGTAAAATTGTGACCACAACACCTCGGAGCTCAACTCCCCGGGACACTGCCACAACCCCTAAATGTCAGGAGGCACGAAGAACAATGTTCGCTTCACAAGAATATCAGAACGAATCCAAGATTCTTTGCCGTCAGCTGGCAGACGGCAAAGAGGGAGGCGGCCCACACTAACAGGCTGATTAGGGAAAACCTAACGGGGCCCGTCTTTGCCGTCCGCTAGCAGACGACAAAGAGTAATAAAGCGGACGGCAAAGGGGGCGGACGGCAAACGTTTAGGTTACTAACGGCCGAGCCCCACCCCTCCCATCTCTCTCTGTTTCGATCTGTCCCCCTCCTCCCCGACGACCACCGCCACCCGCCGCCGCCCCCGCCACCCACCGCCGCCCCCTTGCCCCACCTCCCCTCGCCCCATCGCCCCATCGTCCCAACCACCCGCCGCCACCTACCACCGCCCCCTGGCCCCACCGCCCCTCGCCCCGTCGCCCCCACCACCCGCGCCGGAGCCAGGCTCGCAGCGGTCCCCCTCCGTCCGCCTCGCGCCCCCCACCCCGGAGCCAGGCTCGCCGCCGCCCCTGTGCCTGCGCCGCCCCCGGAGCCAGGCTCGCCGCGGGCCCCCTGCGTCCGCCTCGCGCCCACGGAGCGAGGCCCACTGCCGCTGCCCTAACCACGGTCGTCCACCACCACCCTGTAACCATCCTCCATCCTCCATCGAGAGGAGCCAAGGTGAGCATTTTTTTGTTTTTTTCTACTGTTTTCCTTTGTTGTTTAGGTTTAATTAGGTTATTGATAGGTTTAGGTTAGTGGTTGGTTTATGTTAGTGCTAGATTTGGGTTTAGATAATTAGAAGAAGAAAGTTGAAAAAAAGAAGAAGAAGTAGAAGAAGAGGAAAAAGGAAAAAAGGAAGAAGAACAAGAAGAAAGTTGAAAAACAGAACAATATAGAAGAGGAAAAAGGAGAAGAAGAAAGAAGAAGAAGAAGAAGAAGAAGAAGAAGAAGAAGAAGAAGAAGAAAGAAGAGGAGGAGGAGGAGGAGGAGGAGGAGGAAGAGGGGGAGGGAGAAGAAGAAAGAAAAGAAGAAGAAGAAAGAAGAATGAAGAAGAAGAAGACCCCGACACGCCACCCCGACCCCCGACACCCCGACCCCGACCCACAACACCCCGACCCCGACACGCCACCCCAACACCCCGGCCCGACACTCTGACCCCGACCCCCGACACCCCGACCCCGACCCCCGACACCCCGACCCCGACACCCCGACCCCGACACGCCACCCCGACCTGACACCCCGACCCCGACCCCCGACCCCCGACACCCCGACCCCGACCCCCGACACCCCGACCCCTGACACCCCGACCCCGACACGCCACCCCGACACCCCGGCCCGACACCCCGACCCCGACACCCTCACACCACACCCCAACCCCGACACGACACCCCGACACCCCGACACCCGACCCCCTGACCCCCTGACCCCCCATCCCCAACACCACACCCCGACCCTGACACCACACCCCGACAACCGACCCCCTGACCCCGACACCCCAACTCCGACACGACACCCCCCCCCGACCCTGAAACAGCACCCCGACCCCGACATGGCACCCCGACACCGACACGACACCCCGACCCCGACACCTCCCGAAAAGGTGTTCTTTGGCCTTCCAGACGTCGACGGGGTCATATATTTGTGAATTATTAGTTAGGTCATATATTTTTCGATTTTGTTATGAAAAACATCATATATAATTGTGTTGATCGGGTAGTTTTAAATGTGAAGTTGTTTCATCGCTGCGAGGTTTGGTGTTCGACGACCTCGTCGTGCGTTTGACGAGCTCTGCCCCTTCGTTCGTGGGTGAGCACAAATGACATGTCCTCCTCCCCCATTAATTATTTGCTCTATTCCGATGAAACTTGATAGCTAGCTATATATGTGTCTTGAATCATCAGTATGCGTAACCAATATGTGTCTCCCGTTCGAAAGCGTCATAGTTATAAATATGCATGCATTTGCATATTTATAACCTTGATTCTTTCAAATTGTCCAATGCCATCCATGGACAGCCCGAGTATGTGCAGATTGGGTTCGTTTCCCATATGCTTTGCTCCGGATCCGACGCATAAATTTCGTCAGTGCCTCCCCTGTTGTTCTCCGGGTACACATCCTCTTTGTTTATTGCAGAGACGTGTATCAGGAGAACAGCGGGGAGGTGCTGCCGAAATTTTGCGTCGGATCCGGAGCATAGCATGGGAAAATGAACCCAATCTACACATACTCGGGTGGGATTAGGACCTATCATTACCTATTAGAGTGTAGGTTGCATGGACGTAATAAAATTGACAAAGTAGACAAACTGATGAATATATACATGGTGAATTACATATATAATTGTTGTGTGTCTAGTAGCTCTGAAAGTCAAGATGAGTGATCGTGCGTGGATGTATACCGGTCACACTGGTCAGAACAAATGGAGCGCTGAATGGTTCACAAAAACCAAGGGGTTTGTGCAAGCCGCATTTGCAAATGGCCAGAAGAAAACCTGGTGCCCCTGTTTCCGATGCGGCAATTGGGAAAAGAGGACAGAGGCTGAAATGGGCAAACACATGCAGAAGAGTGGTTTTACGCTCGATTATACGGTGTGGACATTTCATGGTGAGTCTGCCCAACGTGACCGAGCTGAGGTGGATCGTCATTGCACCGACGAGCATGGTACCGGGATGGAAAAATGGTGCCAGACTATGATGATGCTCGGGATTCGGATGAGGAGATGGAGGAATCTGCAAAGGCCTTCAATGAAATGTTGGAGTCTTCAAAACGTCCGCTCCACGAGCACATTGAGCTTTGTCAGTTGGATGCCATCTCACAAGTAATGGCTGTGAAGGCTCAGTTCAACTTGGGCAGAGAATGCTATGACGCAATTATGACAGTATTTGGACGCTTTCTACCCAAAGGCCATGTAATGCCTGCAAACCTGTACCAGTCGGACAAAATCCTCCGTGCACTGAAGATGCCCTATGAGAAGATAAATGCCTATGAGAAAGGATGTGCCTTATTTAGGCTTGACTATGCGGACTTGAACTATTGTCCCATTTGCAAGTCTTCCAGGTATATTGTGGTAGACAACGGTATGGGTGAGAAGACACAGACCAAAATCCCCGTTAGTGTTCTTCGGTATATGCCAATCGTACCAAGACTTCAACGTCTTTTCATGGTCGAAGAGATGGCCAGACAGATGACATGGCACAAAACAGGAAAAAGAACCGAACTAGATGCAGATGGGAATCTGATGATGGTACACACATCGGATGGTGTTGCGTGGAAAAAGTTTGATGAATTACATGCTGACAAAGCGGTAGATCCGAGGCATCCTTGAGTCGGCATCAGCACGGATGGGTTCAGTGTGTTTGGTATGACGGTAGCCCAATATAGTTGTTGGCCCGTATTTGTCTTTCCACTCAATCTCCCCCCTGGACAAATTATGCAAAGAAAGAACATTTTCCTGACATTCATAATTCTAGGGCCCAACTATCCGAGGAAAAATATGAATGTGTAGATGCAGCCGCTTAAGGACGAATTGCAAGAAACCTGGGATAATGGGTTCAAGACATACGACTCCTATAGAAAACGGAACTTCATAATGCGTGTCTGGTACATGTACTCGACGCATGACTTGCCGGCGTATGTGCTATTCGTTGGCTGGTGTGTGCATGGAAGGTTCCCGTGCCCCACATGCAAGGGAGCTCTTGAGTTTCGTTGGCTTCAGGCCGGTCGCAAGTTTTCTTGCTTCGACATGCATAGACAGTTCCTGGATCCTCGTCGTAAGTTCAGGAAAGAGAAGAAGAACTTCATCAGAGGTAGAGTTGTCAAAAACTCTGCACCACCTGCATTGACAGGCCAACAGACCCTGGATCAGTTAAACGCTCTCGAGCCAGTTCCACGGCATCCAGGGTACTTCAAGGGGTATAATTCTCAGCACGCCTGGACTCACAAAACATGCTTATGGGATCTGCCTTACTTCAAAGACCTCCTTTGCCCAGACAACATCGACGTGATGCACACTGAGAAGAATATCGCTGAGGCACTTTTTGGTACATTGTTCGGCATAGATGGGAAGTCAAAGGATAATACTAAGGCTAGAGTCGATCTGGAGGCGCTATGTGATAGGCCGTTACAAAACATGAAAGAATCGAAAGGAATGCAGAACTGGACGAAGCTAAAGGCATGGTTCAATCTTGGAAGGCCAGCTATGAGGGAAATTATCTTGTGGGTGCAACAGCAGTTGATGTTCCCCGATGGGTATGCAGCGAATCTAAAGAGGGGAGCGAATCTTGATAAATTGAAGATATTTGGTCTCAAGAGTCATGATTGGCACATATGGATTGAGCGGGTAATGCCGGTGATGTTGCGTGGCTATACAGAGTGAGAGAGATAGAATGGAGAAACTTCTGGCGGAGGCGGCGGAGAGGCAGCGGGAGTTGGAGGAGAAGACGACAAAGATGTTGGAGGAGGAGAGGTCATGGAATGACATGCAGGCAAGGGCCATGTACGAGCTCCTTGTGGTAAGTTTCTTCTGCAGATTACTTGCTAGTCTTAACATTTGAGTCTCATTACTAACTAGTATGACTCTGTTGTGAAAAACAAGTGTGCAGTCTGTGTGCGAGAAGTCCGGTCAGACCGCTCCGCCGATGCCAGTGATTGCTCCTGGGAGCACGGTGAGTTTAATTTGAATGGACATTACTTGCTAGTCTTAATATTTGAGTGTCATAATGCTAACGAGACATTGGAAATGATCTTTGGTGCAGCTTAACTCCAAACACGCATCGCACGATCCTTCTTTAGCTACCGGCATGAGCCAGCCCGCTCCTACACCTCCCTGATCACGGTAAGTTTCTCTAGTGTTTTGCTTAACAAATGCATAAAGACCTAGACTTAGCTTTATTTCCTCCAATATGCTTACCATAATGACCTAGAGTTAGCTTCTTTTCCGCCAAAATGACTTAATAAGCTTACTGACCTCATAAACCATCCATTTTACCTAGGTTAGCTCTAAAACGATTTGTATTTAGCTTACTTATGTCAAAAATTGCATAATTAGATTAGTTAGCTCATAAACGATCCATTTTACCTAAGTTAGCTCTAAAATGACCCATTTTACCTTAGTTAGCTTATAAGTGATCGAATTTATCCAAGTTAGCTCTAAAATGACCCATTTTACCTAGATTAGCTCCTAAATAATCCATTTTACCTACGTTAGCTTTAAAATGACCCATTTCACCTAGGTTAGCTCCAAAATGACCCATCTTACCTAGGTTAGCTTATAAATGATCCAGTTTATACAAGTTAGCTCTAAAATGACCCAATTTACCTAGAGTAGCTCCTAAACGATCCATTTCACCTAAGTTAGCTAAAAATGATCCATTTCACCTAAATTAGCTCTTAAATGATCCATTTCACCTAAGTTAGCTCAAAAACGATCCATTTCAACTTAGTTAGCTCAAAAATGATCCATTTCACCTTAGTTAGCTCATAAACGACCCATTTCAACTAAGTTAGCTCATAAATGATCCATTTCACCTAAGTTAGCTCATAAATGACATATACTTCTTGTTCTAGTCTTCTTATTCTAGTCACCTATTTCTAACTTTCTTATTTGCCATTTTGCAGATTTCATTCACTTCATGGAAGCTAGCTTGCTATGATGGAGTGCTTGCTTTTCCTTGATGAAACTTTGCATTGTATCTAGCTTGCTATGATGGAACTTGCTATGTTGATGAAACTTTGCATTGTAATATGTATATGGATGGAACAATGTGTATGGATGGAACTTGATGGAACTTGCTTATGTATGAATGGATGAAACTTATGTGCTGGATATGTGATATGATTGCTGTTAAATAGCCCTGTGAAATATATCTATATATGTCATATATATTTGCTGTGAAAATTATTGAATTCAAAAAAAGAACAGAAAAAAGAGACAATATGCAGGCTCTTTGCTGTCTGCCACCGACAGCAAAGGGCTCTTTGCCATCAGCAGCGGACGGCAAAGAGGCCACATGGCAGGCAACTGTGTTTCCTGGGAGGCTGACCAATTTGGTCAGTTTGCCTACAGTGGCTGACGGCAAAGGCTTTGCCGTCCGCGGCAGACGGCAAAGAGCCTACAGCGGCAGACGGCAAAGGCCTGCTGTGTAGTGACATCCAGCTCACATCATTCGGCGAACGGCAAAGACCTACCAAAATTTGCCATCAGCGGCGGACGGCAAAGGCCTGCCGTTAACCACCTAACGGAGTAACAGCGCATTTATTGCCGTCTGCATTCTTTGCCGTCCGCTGCTGATGGCAAAGACCCCTTTGCCATCAGCCGCCCGAAGCAGACGGCAAAGTACCTCTTTGTCGGACCTTACTTTGCCGTGGCCTTTTGCCGTCCGCCATCCATGCCTTTGCCGTCTGCCGTGGCAGATGGCAAAGTAGCTGATTCCTGTAATGATACAACACTCCGGTTAAATGGATAAGCATGAAAAGCGCACGATCCTCACATTTCGAGATGATGAGGGAAGAGAGCAACATCACAATTCCTCCAGAAGAAATAATAGAGGATAGATCATTGAAATAAAAGAATGGAGAAGAAAAAGCCAACTACTGCCACAGATGAGCTTGGAAAGCACCCTTCCAAGAAGGTTATAACGGAGTTGTTGGAAAACCCACAACGAAATGAGTAAGCTTGTAATGGGCTTATGGAAAACTTCCCAAAATTATGAGGTGAAGACCAGCCACTAATGGAATCAGATAATATAATTTATAACACCAACGAGATGGAAAACTTCTTCCACCAAGATAATTGAGAGGTAACTTGGATCATTGATAAGCACCACAATAGCAACATTCCTTAGGGAAGGCTTTAGGTGAAATCTTTACCAAGATAACTCCAAGGAAGAAAATGACGGGTTTAAATATCTCATTCCTGACAACTTATCAACCATGAAACATGAAGGAAACTGTCAAGAATGATATAACACGATCTCAAAAGATAATGTAGAAAGAATTGCACTTCGGAATGCAAGATCAAGAATGCTTGAACTCCTCAAAACAAAACATGTTTTGAGAACAATGTTTATTTGAGAGTATAGCTTGGCAGATCTTAACTTTGACACATATCTTGAAGACCAATTGAAGAATGAAAAAGAATCCTTGACGAACCACCATGTAGAGCCTCCATGAAGAACTCTGGTAATAAAAGGATGATAAAAAGAAAGAGAAGTTGAAAACACAAGGTCAAGCCTTGCAATGATTTAGATGGAGTTTCGCGACAAGATAATGCAAAAACTTGGAACTTCGGAAAGAAAAGATGAAGCATCCCAAACCGAGGAAAGTGACATGATGAAAAACTTTGGAAAGAAGAAACTAGATCACTTCGAAGGAACAATAATAAGAATTAAGTTATGCGTATACTTCACCAATTTAAATTGATGACAAGCAACGAATTTGGCATACTACTTATTCTCATAGAAGGGATTAAGAGTGATATAGCTTAAACTCGAGAAAGTCTTCAACGAACCGCCGATAGGATTGGAAAGAACGAATGAATTGATATGATAACCAAGGAAGAGAACTCTTGAACGAACCACCGTAAGAATTGAAAATGAACGAAGAAACAATAAAGAAACACCGGGAAGAATTAGAGAACGAATGAAGATAGTTGAGGGAATTTGATACAAGAGAACGAAGAGATCATGGGATGATTGGAGAATACTTGAATGATGCACCGGTATGATTTGGAGACGAGAGCTGAAAGCTGGAATGAATAATTCTGAGATGATGGCCTCCGGAGAATTAAGCTGAAAAGGCTCCTGGATTGCTCTGGATGGGTGAAAAGAATTCCCACAATCGAAAACAATTATGCGGGGATGGCATAAAGCTAGCACCATGAATCTTTGCAAGAACGGGTAAGGATTTAATAGGAACTCCTATTTGGTGTTCAAAATGCGAGAATGACGATGAGAAACACCACCAATAACTGTTTAGACACTCCGGGAAAATCAAAAGTGAGGAGGTTGATCCAATGATCAAAAGAATTTGACAGATCTTGGAGAAATACATATGACTGATGATAATTCATTCTTACATCAAACTTGGAGAAGAATTGGAGAGTAGCTCCAGGAAAATAGAAGAGTCAGGTAAGACCCTGGGAAAAGACTTGTGGGTTAGGGCCCACTCGAAAGATACATTGTTGGAAAGATTGCTTGAAAAGAGATATTGCACCTATTGAATTAAATGACTCAAAAGAGATAACACCCTTGAGATACCTTGAAGGGATACTGAATGAAAAGACGAGCCTTCTAAGATATCTTCAGCACTCCAGAACAAATGAATGGCGAGAAGCGGATGATTAAGAGGTGCACCGGCATTAGAAAACATTGGACAAATGAAAGGAATATGCTCAGCACCGAAGCTTGAATTGAATCCACAAAGAAGAAATAAAACGAAGAATTATGAACATGAAACTTCCTTAGTACTTTCGTGAGAATCACCAGATAAGAATATTGATGCAAAAGAATGGAGAGACATCCCATCAATAAAAACGAGACTTGATTAAGAACTCCGAGTCCTTGAAGAAAAGGGTGGGAGGGCGGTAAATACAAAGGCAACTTGAGGATGGATGAAACAGATAACGTTAAGAAAACTGAGATTGGATCTTGCAAATGGGAAAAAAGATAGGATTATCCTGAAGAGAATCACACGGGTTGGCAAGAATTGACATGAAAATCTGTATTATCACGACGGATTAGCATCCACATAAAAATAGGAGAACAGCGTTTAGGAAAGGTATGGAATCAACACTTGACATTGAGGCAACTCGAATACCATAACAAAACAAAACAAGTATTGGCTTGCATAATAAGACGGAACAAATACATATGATAGAGATTTACCCAATCCCATATCATGCATCTGTCGGGAAGATATTCTAGGAGCTACTTGAATTCCCACCGATAAACTCCCGAAACTTTCTGGTTATGCAATCTGGTGTTGGGTATAGAGGGAAAGCATAATATCTCACCCAAACTAACAATCCCTACATCCAGTTGTATCCATCCTTCAACACATAACCAAGAAACCTTCGGAAATCATGTACCTCAACCTTCGAAAAGCATCCGTTATACGAGTTATGGCAATACTCCCGAATTACCACCCTAGTACTAGGTGGTGTCGAGGTTATCTCACCAACAACTATGGTATTCCAAAACCGTAACGGTAAAATTGTGACCACAACACCTCGGAGCTCAACTCCCCGGGACACTGCCACAACCCCTAAATATCAGGAGGCACCAAGAATAATGTTCGCGTCATAAGAATATCAGAACGAATCCAAGATAACCGTGTGATCCTAAAAAAATCATGAAATTTGAGGAGATGAAAGTCAAAACATCTATGTCATGAGGCCTCACCAGAGCGATGAAGGGACTGAGGAGTAAAATAAATCCTACTATCCAATATATATAATCCTAAGACTCGAAACATTTTTTCTAGAGTCTACAACGTCAGCGATTCGATCAAGCAGGGGCCCCTAAGTCTGGGATGGCTCTGATACCAACTTGTAACGTCCATGATGCGGCTATATCTCCCACGTGTCAAGGCACGACTTAGAGGCATAACCGCATGGTGGTTTTGTCTCAAGAGGGGTAATCTTCACACAATCCCATGTATTGAATAAGAAAGGGATAACGAGTTGGCTTACAATCGCAACTTCACACAAATAACACGTTAAACATACATCATCCGAAATACAATCAAGGTCTTACTATGGAACCAAAATAAGAGAAGACAACCCCAAATTCTAGATCCCCGATCGTCCCAACTAGGCTCCACTATTGATCATTAGGAAACGAAACATAGTAACGACTAAGGTCCTCGTCGAACTCCCACTTGAGTTCGGTAGCATCACCTGCACTGGTATCATCGGCACCTACAACTGTTTGGAAGTAACCATGAGTTACGAGGACTGAGCAATCTCACACCCGTGAGATCAAGACTATTTAAGCTTATGGGTAGGATATGGTGATGAGGTGAAGCTGCAGCAAGAGCTAAGCAAATATGGTGGCTAACATACGCAAGTAAGAGTAAGATGAGAAGCTACGCAATGGTCGTGAAGCTAGAAGTGATCCTGAAACTACTTACGTTCAAGTATAACACAAGACAGTGTGCACTTCCCGGACTCTGCCAAAAAGAGACCATCACAGCTACACATGCGGTTGATTCATTTTAATTAAGTCAAGTGTCAAGTTCTCTACAACCGGATATTAACAAATTCCCATCTGCCACATACCCGTGCGCATGGCTCTCGAAAGTTTATAACCTGCAGGGTTGTCCTAACCTAGCCCATCACAAGTTCTCACAGTCAATGAAGGATATTCCTTCTCCCGGAAAGACCCGATCAGTCTCGGAATCCCGGTTACAAGACATTTCGATAATGGTAAAACAAGACCAGCAAAGCCGCCCGATGTGCCGACAAATCCCAATAAGAGTCGCACGTATCTCGTTCTCAGAACACACCAGATGGGACAAGCTACGAGTAAAACCAGCCGCAAAGTTTCCCCGAGGTGGCCCCGCAGGCTGCCCGTTTCGGACCAACACTCAGAGGAACCCTGGCCCGGGGGGGATCAAAATAAAGATGACCCTTGAGTCTGCAGAACCAAAGGGAAAGGTATAGGTGGTAGGTAGGCAGATGGTAAAACCAAGGTTGGACCTTGCTGGATGAGTTTTATTCAAGGCGAACTGTCAAGGGGGTTCCATAACCCCAACCGCGTAAGGAACGCAAAAACAAGGAACATAACACCGGTATGACGGAAACTAAGGCGGCAAGAGTGGACCAAAACACTAGGCAAAAGGTCGAGCCTTACACCCTTTACCAAGTATATAGATGCATTAATTAATTAAGAGATATTGTGATATCCCAACATATCCATGTCCCAACATGTAACAAGCTTCTACTTCACCTGCAACTAACAATGCTATAAGAGGGGCTGAGCAAAAGCGCTAACATAGCCAAACAACGGTTTGCTAGGAAGGTGGGTTAGAGGCTTGACATGGCAATATGGGAGGCATGATATAACATGTGGTACGTAGCGTGACATATCGATAGAACAAACAACTAGCAAGCAAAGATAGAAGTGATATCATGGGTATGGTCATCTTGACTGCAATGTTCGCAGAGTTATCGAAAGCTTGATCCTCGTTAGCATACTCAACAGGTTCCTCGTTCAAGTAATCGTCTGCCGGCTCTACCCAAAGCAAGAACACAAGCAATGGAACAAAAATCAGTCACGGTGCAATGCACAAGCAACATGATGCAATACATGGCATGATATGCAAGATATGATATGTAATGCATATGAGTGCTCTGAAAGGAAAAGGATGAGCAAGGCATCAACTTGGCAAACCAAGTATGCCGCTGGAAAGATGAGGTGATTTCGGTTGAAATCGATAAAAGGATCACCGGAAACGGATGCACGGTTTGCAAATGACAAGCAATACAAGGATGATGCAAATCTGCGATTAACAACATGATAGCACTTATAATGCAACAAGAAACTAAGCTACTACACTCCAACATAGCAACAAAGCATATAGCAGTGATGTACAAGATATTCTTGACAAAACATGAACACTGAGCTATGGCTAAATCACAATAGAATAGGTTCAAACAAGCATGGCAAAAGTGCAAAAGATATCAGCTTCACAGACTTGGTGAGAATACTAACATGGCATAAACAACATCAGGAAGCAAAGTTTAGAGCAAGCAAACAACATCGTAGAGGAGCATAGCATGGCAAACAAAGGGATTGGGTGCTTCAACTAAATGCACTTAAAAAAACTCCCTTACTGAACATGAGCCACAAAGGCATGGAAAATGTTGTTGCACCCATGCAAACATGACAAGTTTTATAAAAGGTGGAATTTCAGAACATGGCAGAAACAGATTCATGATAGCAATTTTGCAACATCATGCCACTCACCACACAGCATTACATGACAACACAAGCATATAAACAGTGATAAGAGATGTTCATGAAGCTAAAAATGGCAAGCGCACGTTCATAGAATGCATAGATCACTAGCAAAACACATGGCAATATTGATTAACATGTTAACAAACTGCCAGGAACATTATTTAGCAAAAGTAGAGCATGGTAATGACAATCTAGGGCACTCCATAATTGCATCCAGAGGCATGAATGGATGTATCATAAGCACATGTTCAAAACATCCTTACTCAAATATCTCAAAATAAGAATGGATCTCATGGTAGGAACAAGTTTACAAGGCATGAAAACATAACAGGAAAATGACTTAGGAAAAATCACTGTGTCTGAAAACGGCAACATCATGGAGCCTATTTTGCATTCTTGTGCTAGTCACCACATAGCTCATAAAAATACAAGAGTTGCTCCACTGTAAATATGGCATAAAGATCTCAAAACACAAGTAGACATCATGCTCATTACATGCACACATAAAATGCAACAAAATGACAAATTATCAAGTTCTGTTAAGAACCAGTAGTTAACATTTTATAGCACTCATGCAACGAGGAATATGGCATCAATATGGACAGCAACATGCATGCAAATGCCACTAACATGGAGATCTTAACAAGATGAACATTTTGACATATCATAAGCATGAATCGGAGTCACGGTCATGGAGTTATGGCATGTTGAAGGAGGCATAAAAATGTCACGGATTTGAGGACTTGGCAAAAAAACAGGTGAGCGTAGAATAGTTATAGGATGCTCGGGCGGGATTTAGGCAGAGTCTCACCTTGGCCTTCGGCCCCGTTAGAATGGGAGGCAGAGCGGGCCGGCGGATCTGGGCCTGGCCCAGCGCGGGGCCGCGGTCAACGACGAGGACAGATCGGGGCTCCTCCTCGATCCAACAGGACGGCGGCGGCAAAGAACGTGCCGACTGGAACGGCGGGGCGGGGCACTGGAGGCTGAGGCAGGGGCAGATCCGGGGGAGGGGTCCCCGGATCTAGAGCGGTGCGGCCGGATCCGGCCGTCTCCGGCGACGGTCGGCGGCGGGGAAGGCCTGGCAACGGGCGGCGAGCAGGGAGCTCCAGCGGTGGCGGGGCCTGAGTGGTGGAGCAGCGGGTGTAGGGCGGCATGGTGGTGCGGTGCGCCGGCGGCGGAGCGGTCCGGGCAGAGGTGCGGCGTGGGTCGGGTTCCGGTGGTGAGGCGGCGGTGGCCGGTGTCCTCCGGCAACATTGCGGCGAAGATCCGGCGAGACAGCAAGGCGCGGGCAGCGCGGGTACTCGCGCGCCGCGGTGGCGGTGATCCGGGCCCGGGTGGGACGGCGGCGGGGTGGTGTGGCGCTCTATGGTTGGATGAGAGGCGGCCCCGAACATGTCCGTTAGCGGGGAATTTGTTCGGTGACGCAAGGGAAGGAGAAGCTAGGGTTTGTACCCGAAATTTCGGATGGGAAAGGTGCATTTATATAGGTAGGGGGAGCTCGGCGTCTCCAAATGAGGTCGGTTTTTCCCACACGATCGTGATGCAATGACGGAGAGCTTGGAGGGGGCTTAGATGGTTTATTAGGCTGTTTTGGAGGGGTGTTAGGCTGCAACACAAGAGGCTTTTGCGGTTACCCAGTTGACCGTTGGGGCATCAAATGACCTCCAAATGGAACGAAATTTAACAGGGGGTCTACCGGTGATGTACCAAGTCTACTTTACAAATCTCGGCCCATTTCGAGAATGTTTTCTCCTGCTCAAGAAAAGAGACAAGAGGGGTGCACCGGGTGCATGTGGGAGCGTCGGATCGCGAAATTCACGACGGGGAAAAGCTCAGATGCATGAGACGAACACGAATGCAAATGAGATGCACATGATGACATGAGATGAAAAGCATGACATGAAAAAATGCAAAATGAAAGACAAAACCCAACCACGAAGGGAATATCATATCACATAGCCGAAAATGGCAAGAGTCGGAGTTACAAATATGGAAAGTTACATCCGGGATGTTACATGAGGAGCGGAGATATCAAGGCAAGGTGCACCTCACGAGGTTCATGTGACGAGAGCCATGACGACCAAGGCCAGGCGGGTGCCAGCGGGCGCAGTGTACCAGTTTCCTCTTTGGTGCCAAGGAGGCAAGCGCAGGCACGGAGTCCCGATGAATCAGGCAAAGGTTTCCATATTGGTGCAACAAGATCAAGACTGTTGGGACGAAAGGACGGAGGTCATCGCGGAGCCCACTACAGCGTCACCAACAGAGCCTTTGCAGGCGAAGACTACTTTTGTCAGGATAACTTGTACTAGTTTTCCCCCTTTGAATTTGGCTGTTGTGGGATCCCTTCGTGCCTACATTTGGGAAGAGGACCAAGGCCACTATAAATAGGACTTAGCCACCACCATAGAGGGGATGGATTATTCATACCATCCTAACACCTACCAGCTCATCGAGCTCAACAACACCTCATCTCCTGAGGTTTTTCACCCACTGTACTAGTTCATCCTCAGCACCTCGCGACAATCCACCACAAAGCTGGAGTAGGGTATTACACCACAAGGTTGCCCGAACCAGGATAAACTATTGTGTATCTTGTCCCTCGGGTTCGTCGAGCAGCTCGAGCTAGGCTACGGAATCGTTGGGCCAGTAGGTCGGGAAGAGGGAGTTCTTCGTACGCACCCTAGTGTTCGAACCTCTCAAGGGTCTGCGGAGCCCCGGATCCGACAAGTCCCTCAACCAATTTTGTCGTCAATACTCCAAAACGAACTAGGGGTGGCACTAGATGAACTTACACTTAGTGCTCTGTCCGATACAAGAATAGACATGTATGCATAAGCTTTCCCCGCCATGGTAACACTATAAAAATAAGACACATCCGTGACATTTTGGGCCGAACGAAAAAAAAATTTGTCATACATATGACACTTCTATGACAATAATTGTGAAAAAACCCGGTATCATCATAGATGTGGTGGGCTCCTACTTCTATGACAAAAAATCATGACGGAAAATGGGCTTTTCGTCCTGGGCGGGCCGGAGACGCAGCTGCATGACATTCTTTGGGCCATCCATGATGGAAAAAATCATGGTAGAAGCGAGGGCGAGGAAAATTTCGGGGAGTTCCCGGTTACGGTGGGAGGTCGGGGGCCGAGCGATGCGTGTTTCTCTCGTACATGTACGCATGTGTGTGCGAGGCGTTGGCTCTAATTGAACCCGAGCGAGGCGTTGGGCTCTAACTGAACCCGAGCGATTGCACTGCAGGCAACGCGTTACTGAACCCGAGCGATCGATCAATGGCTGTTAACTGAACCCGATCGAGCGATTCCTTCGCTACTGCTGCTAACTGAAGCCGATCGATGTTGCCTCTGGATGAATAGTGAGTGTTGCGGGGGGGGGGGGGGGGGGGTGGATGAACAGTTCCCGGTGGGGGTGGATCAACAGGACCCCGTGGTGTTGCCTCTGGATGAACAGGAGCCCTATCGATCGAGCCAGTTGGGCCTGGATGAACAGGACCCCGTGGAGGGCTGGATGAACAGGACCACCCCGTGTAGGGCAAGATGAACAGTAGACGGTGGAGGGCAGGATGAACAGTAGCCCGTGGAGTGGTGGTTGAACAGGAGCCCATGGAGAGGGCTGGTTGAATAGTAGCTGGTCGAGTAGCGCGCCGTGGAGGCTGGATGAACAGGAGCCCGTGGATGAACAGTCGCAGGTGGAGGCTGGAGGGGGTCGACGGTGGATGAACAGTAGCTCGTGGAGGCTGGAGGGGGTCGACGGTGGAGATGAACAGTATCCCGTGGAGTCCCGTTTTGCGGTACGCCACACCCCTCCCGATGAACAGGACCCCCGTTTCGACCGTAGCGCTCCAACACAAGTCCGTTTCGTCCGTTTTGCGGTACACCACACCCCTCCCGATCAACAGGACCCCCGTTTCGACCGTAGGAGGTCCGTTTCCTCCGTTTTAATGTACGCCAGACCTCTCCCAATGAATAGGATCACGTTTCGAACGTGGCCGGTCGAACACAAGGCTGTTTCCTCCGTTTTGCGGTACGCTAGGCCTCGTTTCCATCGCCTGTTCCGTCCAAGCCCTCCCGATGAACACGACCACGCATTCCGTTCCGACCCAGCCGGTTGGCTTCCATGAGTTCCGTTGCCTCCCCATGAACACGACGACGACGCTGTTTCTCCGTTCCGACCCAGCCATGTACACGAGCCCTAGCCGTACGTATGCGCGAGTAGGCTTTCGAGACCCCGCCCGTATGTACACATACGTGGCCGTATTTTCTTTCTTGCACCCTGGCCATTGTACGTACATGTACATGCTATGTGCGAGCCTCTACTACGACATGTGCGCGCCTCTACTACGACACGTGCGTGCCTCTACATCGACGAGTATGTACGTACACGTTCATGACCAGAATGACAGCGCTACGTACGCTTCGACCAGGTGGGTCCCGACTGTCAGGCACTTCCTTGCCTGCGAAGATGTAGCTAGTGGGTCCCAGCAGTCAGGGGGTGAATCGTTTTTTTGCTCGGACGCACTTCCTTGCGTGTGAAGATGTAGCTGGTGGGTCCCAGCTGTCAAGGGGAAACATTTTTTTGCGAAATACAGTGGCCCGTCCAGTGGGTCCCAGCTGTCAGGTGGATGAATCATTATTTTTCGCATAATAAGGAGGCACTTCCTTGCTGCGGCTGTGGACCCAGCTGTCAGCCTCTCCACGTACAGTCCACGTCCGATGGAAGTCGTTCCTTGACAACGTTGACCACGCCGCGCCGAGAGCACCATGGCGGTGGACGATGGCGAGGCCTAGGAAGGGGACGACACGGAGGCAGGGAAGACTCGGTAGTTGTTTCCCACGCGGAGGGGAGTACGACTGTACAAGGGTTTACTAGTTCATTTGCCGTCACCGGAGAATAACAGTAGGTGTGGGTGAGTAGAGGGATGGCTAGGCCAGCGATGGGAGTACGGTCGGGCGGTGAGGCCTGCGCGGCAGCATAGCCGGCCACGAGGAGGAGGGAGCAGGCAGTCCCGCCGGTGCTTGTTTGAGCGGCTGGAGCAGGAAGAGCAGAGATTGAAGAAGCACGACGGTCATTGGATGGACATCCAACAGTCAGTGCTTGTGCGTCAACCTTTTTTTAGGAAAGTCTCAAATCTGCGGAAAACAGCATATAGCCGATCTGCCATTATTTCTAATAATTTATAGCCCATTTGCTAATTCTTAACATTTTTTTGGAGCCCGTATTCTTTTTGTTAGCATTACAGCCCATATTGTGGCAGCGGTTAAAAAATTATACAAAACTTTGCATATTTCGGTGCTGTCCGAACTATTTTTAATCCCGAAATTTCGACTCACATTCAAACTGATTTTAAAATAAATGTATATCAATATAAAATCCAACAAATTCTCCACGCATAAATATTAATGTAATTTAAAATCTTGAAATGAAAAAAAGATATGTGAAACTAATTGTCGGTTTGATGTGTTTTAAAAATGTACAACCCATTTCTCATTACTGATGGGCCATTTTCTCGGCCAGCCAAATGAAAGCTCTCCTTGTCTTGAAATATTTGCAGCCCAACAGGCCTGACAAAGCGACTTACTTGGCAAATCACAAAAAAACTGGGTTGTGGCCGTGGACCCAGCTGTCAGCCTCTCCACATACAGTACTCTTCCGATGGAAGTCGATCCTTAAGCACGTTGACCACGCCGCGCGGAGAGCACCATGGCAGTGGACGATGGCGAGGCCTAGGAAGGGGACGATGTAGCAGTGGAAGCCCACACGGAGAGGACTACGAGGGTTCACTGGTTCGGCTGCGGTGTGAGGCTGCCGTCACCGCAGGCCCTGGCCATCGGTGGGAATAGTAGGGGCGGTGAGGCCACTGCGGCAGCACAGCCGCCTACGGGAGGCAGGAGCATGCGGCACGACTGACGCTGCTTTGGGCGGCTGGAGCAAGAAGACCAGAGGATGAAGAAGCACTACGGCCGTTGGATGGACATCGTATGGTCACTGGAGCTAGAATCGTTCATGTTGACTAAGTTGACAACGCCCTTCGTCCCCGTTAACTTAGTAGGCCCACAAGTCAGCCTCCCAGCAAGGTGGGTCCCAGCTAGCCGGGGGAGTATTCATTTTTTTGTGCGTAATAAGGAGGCACTTCCGGTGGGTCCGAGCTGATAGCGGGGGGAACATTTTTTTCACGAAATATGGTGGCCCGTCCGGTGGGTCCCAGCAGTTAGGGGGAAATTATTTTTTTCGCAAAATACTGGTGGCCCGTCCAGTGGGTCCCTGCTGTCAGGTGGAGGAATCATTATTTTCCGCGTAATAAGGAGGCACTTCCTTGCTGCCGCCGTGGACCCAGCTATCAGCCTCTCCACGTACAGTCCACATCCGATGGAAGTTGTTCCTTGACCATGTTGACCACATCGTGCCGAGAGCACCAGGGCGGTGGACGATGGCAAGGCCTGGGAAGGGGACAACGCGGAGCCGGTGAAGATGCGGCAGTGGATGCCCACGCGAAGAAGAGTATGAGGGTTCACTCGTTCGGCTGCGGTGTGAGGCTGCCATCGCCGCAGGGCCTGGCCAGCGGTGGGAATAGTAGGGGGCGGTGAGGCCTCCGCGGTAGCACAGCTGGCCACGGGAGGCAGGAGCAGGCGGCGCGACAGGCGCTACTTTGGGCAGCTGGAGCAAGAAGACTAGAGGTTAAAGAAGCACTAGGGCCGTTGCATGGACATCATATGGTCACATCAGATACAATCGTTTATATTGACTAAGTTGACAAAGCCCTTGGTACGTCAACTTAGTAGGCCCACGGGTCAGCTTCCGAAACGGTGCGCCCTAGATGACAGGGGGAGGAATCATTTTTTGGGCGGGTGAAGCTAGAATATCCGAGATTGAAGAAGAAGCACGGCATCCGTTCAATGGACATCCAACGGCCACTGCTGCTAGAACCGTGTGTTGACTATAAGTTGACAAAGCCTTGCATACGCGTCAACTCTGTTTTTTTAGGGGACGCATCAACTTAGTAAGGCCAGAAGTGTGTGGCAGAGAACTTATAGCCCATTTGAGATATGTAAGAATATGTAGCCCATTTATGAATTCTAATGAATTTACAACAGCCCATTTATTGTTTGTTAAAAGTACAACCCATTTCAACCAACCGTTCAAAACAGAATTCAATAAAATTTCCCACATTTTGATGGGATCCGAAATATTTTTATCCCGTAATTTCTAGTCAGATTAAATACAATTTCAATATAAATTTATATTATGTAAAAATCCAACGAAACATTGCGCTCGCAACAATTAATGAAATTAAAATTTTCAATATCCAAAAACAATATTTTATAAAGTACTCACGTGTTTGGTGCATTTTTTTTATAGTTGCTGCCCAGTTTTTATAATTACATCCCATTTATTATTTCTTAAAGCCCATTTTCTTGTTAAGCCTAATGCATCCCTCCTAGAAAAGATTTGCAGCCCAGCGGGGCGGAGAATAACAACTTGACCTTGCCTGGGTATTCCTAAAAAAAGTATAGCTGGGCTAGCCATTTTCAGCTTGAAAACAATTAATATCTGGTTTGGATATCTGGCTTGGGCTAGACGGGCCACAGCCCGCCCAGTTAATACCTGCATCGATGTTTTCGTTGTTGTTCAGAGAAGAAAAATTAATATCTGGGCTAAACATCGAAAAACTCTGCAGTGCTCACACCTCAAAAACACAAATACTGCTCGAGCTGCTTGGTCCCAGCTGTTGGCCACTTCTTGTGCAATTCTCTCGTTTATTGACTACTACATAGGTTGACAATGGTGTGGGACCATGATGTCAGGAAACCATGGGGAAGCAAAATAATTACTCCAGCGAGCGCTTCCACCTCTGCCTCGTTGTCTCCCGTGGAAACCCCTTTCCTCCCTTTTTTTTGCTCGGGCAAGGACCAATGCATGAAGCACGTCCATGCGGTTATTAGGCAAGAAATAAAAGCGCTTTGCATGCTATGAATTACAATGGCCTGCATGGGTAGCTAATAAGGCATCCTCTTAACTGTTGTGATTAAATGTTGTGTTTAGAAGAGAGAAATATTCTTCTTTTCCACCAATCTGCTTGCCCTGGGTTGTGATGCACCTTCTAATACGACTTATTCACCTAGACGGAGGGAGTATAGTTTTATACATATATATATATAATAAGGAGGCACTTGCGTACGTGAGGCTATGGACCCGGTGGGTCCCCATTTTCATCCTCTCCAAGTAAAGTCATCTCCTCGCCCGCGCGCGCTTTCCGCCCGAAACAGTCAGCGCCGCCCGCCCCACTTCCCGGAGCAGGCGATTGCTCCGCCTTCAAACGACACAAGTGTCGCCCGTCTGTCCATCCGCCGCCCACATTAATGATACGCGGTTGCCCACCATTGCTATATAAACTGCTGCGCCGGCCATAGCCGCAGTCATCCGCATCCGTTCCCTTTCTCCTGTCCACACCACTACTGCCCACCATGGCTTCCTCGCGCTCCAGCGCTCTTCGGGGAGGGCGGACGACGGACCACAAGGAGATAGCAGCCATTGCTGCCGACCAGTTGGCCGGCAGGCAGCCGGAGGACGACAACGTCCCAATGGAGAACATGGTAGTCGACGATCCGGCACCAACCCCCTCCTCTGCGCCATCCTCGCCGGTGCATTGCACCAAGACCATCGGCGAGGCCCGTGCCCAATATATGGACAGTGTGAGGCAGATGCGTCAGGAGCAGTCCCGGGAGGCGCAGGTCGACGCCGCCTACAACCACCATCTCCTCCAGGAGCACCTGCAGGCGGAGGAGCAGATCTCCGCGGAGCGGGCGGAGCAGGAGGCGCTACTCAACTCATACCACTCCGCCCACAAGGGCCACCTCGAGCGCTGGCGGTACCGCATCAGGTGGCGGAGGCTGCGACCGCCTACAAAGAGGCTAGCAAAGAGGGCGATGAAGAGGGCGAGGCGTTGTTTGGCAAGACCGAGGATGAGGCAGAGGACAATGCCGGCTCCAACGAGTCCTCGCTCCGTTGGCGTCGATGAGGCCCTGCTCCGCCGAGGCCCCGCGGTGCCAACAACGAGGCAGAGGACACCGCCGGCTCTGCCGAGGCCCCGCCCCGCTAACAACGAGGCAGAGGACATCGCCGGCTCAACCGAGGCCCCATCCTGCCAGCAACGTGGGGGAGGATTTCCACCGCTCCGCTGAGGCGCCGTCCGCCGGCAACGAGACAGAGGACATCGCCGGCTCCGCCGATGCCCCGCCCCGCTGCCAACGAGGCTGCACCACATAGAAAACGAGGAAGAGTAGAACATGGTAGGTCGCCGCCGCTCGGGTCCAAGAAGGCCACCGCTGCAACCCTCCTGTTGAAGCCAAGCTAGGAGGGTTGACCATTGACGGTCGGTTAGCTTCTTGACGGCGACGTGGAGTCGGGGAGTTCTGCTGGAGAATAACACTGCTTCTACTTAATTGCTAGTGCAGTTGGCTGACTGACACGTGGGCCCAATAGGCCACATGTCAGTTACACAACTGCACCTGCAGTTAAGTCACTGAAGCTTCTGTTCGGCTCAGCGGGACACAGGTGGGTAGCTTCGGTTAATTAATTATACCTCCAGCGCACCCCTTTTTAGTTGAAGAATGTATGAAATGTAATGAAATATGGCATGTTTATATAAAATCCAACCGTGTATGAATGAATTTATTTCGATTAGTTCAAATTCCTGTATCACTGCCATTGGATGAACATGTAAAACAATACGTACTAGCATTATTCCCATGGTGATCACCTCGTTTGCAGCAGTTTCACATGTACTCCCTCTGGTCCTTTCTAGTCTGCATACAAGTTTTGTCTGCAGTCAAAGTATCTCTACTTTGACCAATCATATACAAAAAAGTACGCACTTTCACAATGTGCAAAGTAAAAAGGAACAGAAGGAGTACAAAGAGTTTGAGAAACTTTTTAGCATTTCTGTACATTGCAATCAAACACACACGCCTGGCAATTCATAGAGAACATTCAAAACAACCGATGATTATGCATCTCAGCGACTCACTTGTCAAAGGCAATATTTACTTCACAACTAAAGAATAAAGAAAGCGACGCTGCTGACAGCAAGGGCGTCCCATTCGAAAATATCATGTCTTGCTAAAATCAATGAGCAAAATTTGACAAGGTTGTCCCATTCCAAAATAACAAATGCCTACGATTGTGGAATGGGCAGGGTTTGCCATCAGTTCGGACATTGACATGGCACCTCATGCTAAATAAACCAGCTGTTATTTTTGTGCAGTTCCACCAAAATCAACCAAATTCGTGTGTAGCTTGTATGATTTCGCCCTTATATGTTGCAATGCCTTGAACTTATTGGCACCTCCTTTCTTGTGGTGGAAATGAATGATTCGATGTATTCATGAACATTTTGTGCAGTTCCCATTGAAATCAAGCTGAGCACCCCTGTTTGCACAAATACAAAAAAGTGATTAGTATAGAGCAAACTGTACTATGAATTGACAGTTTCAACAGGCACATACATGGTCCATGTAGAGCACACTTTTAGAAAAATGGAACTCACCAGAAAGAATCCTAGAACAACATTGTACTCACGCATCACAGCAAACAAATGGAGATTTTGTCAATCCTTATGAGCTGAAGTTAGTTTGGTCTTGTGGGGAGTAATGTTACCATCCTTCAGCTGCTCCTTCTGATGATAAGATAGACAGGGCTTCTTCATCCTGGCATAATCGGAACTAGTCACTTCACATACTCCATATTTTTCTTCAGAGGAAGATGATCCTGTTGTGCAAAGATAAGAGGATTACTAAATGCTAGCATCACTGTTTGCTCGAAAAAAGGAAAGGAAATATTTAAAAGAGCACAGATGAAGCACTTCTCAAGGACAATACCACTTTTTCATGACAGTATCTAAGCAGTAGCAAAACACCAATAGAGATGACAAAGCTCAATCATATGGATGAAATCAGTGGGCGAGTACCAACCTTTGTCAGGAGGCTTATTGTGTAGAGCATACAGATGAAGCAATTCACCGGAACCATCTGTTGCTATCTACGGTGGTGGCCATGCTTACTATATACTCCTTGATTAGTTTAATGTTTCCAACATCTTCTTGTGTAGTTCCACTAAAATATATGGTATCTTCAAAGAAGATCCCTGTTTGCACAAGTAGAGATAATTACATATTATATTAAGAGTGGCATCAAATCAGTGGCAAAACAATTGCTCGTTCCAGCCATAGCAATAAATTAAGATGCAAAACTATATCATTACTTGTGTCATCATAGTTCCAATGCTTCATTAGAGCACCGGGAGTTGATTTTTGTTTTTCTTCCCCTTGTTCTTCCCATTCATCACTTGGTTCAATAAGAAACAAGCTTCGCCTTCAATGTAAGATTTGGCATGTCAATTAGGGAGCACAAGTATAGTACTAAACTTAATTTTCTGATGAAAGTGGCAAAATAGAGGCCAACAGTTGTGAAATATCCTTATCTTACCTCAATGGGATATTACGGTGCACATATAGATTGGAAGTCTTGTCTCCATTTGTGCAGTTCACTAAAATCAAGCAGCATTATCGTACAAGTAGCACAACATATGAATGCACACTGCAGAATCATGTGAAAGAAGGCTAGTACTGACCTCTCATGATGTGGAATTCAAGCAACTCACGAGAAGAAGATCTGAACCAAATTCGCCTTAACGGATAGGAAGAAAGATCTTCTCTTGTGCAGTTCCACTAAGATCAAGCAATCAAGCAACGTTGTCGGTGTGACATTTTGGTTGAACTGCAGAAAACACTCTTAAAACAAAAGTGTTTTTTGCATTGCAACAAAAGGTCATAATGGCAATGAGGTGAAGCAGACAACCCTGTTTACACATAGGTGCAAAGGAAACAATTAGTGGTCAATAACGGTGGATGACACAGAAACCAACAAAAAGAAGCATCTACCTTATCTAAATGGGAAAGAAAGCAAGACAGTAGCATTTCTCAAACGGTGGCGTTGATTAATATTAACATAGAGATTATATTAACAATAAAATTCGTTAAACATGTAATTTGCTTTTAACTATGGCATTGCAGCGGCATTATTAGAGGGTGTTTGTTTACAGGGACATTTTGGTGTAGGGACTAAAAAACACCATGTCAGTCCCATCTAAATCAAAGAGGAGGGACTTTTAGGGACTAAAAGTGGGCATTTGGGACTAAAGAAAGAAGACCCGAGGGAGTCTTTTTGGGACTTTTTCTAACAGTTGCCCCTGCTACGCATCGCACCTTGTCTCTATTAGTTCATTACTAGGGTAACATGGTCTTTTAGCATGTCATTTAATAACCTCTAGTCCATGTTTAGTCCCTGGAACCCAGCAGGTAGGGACTAGGGAGTTTTTAACCAAACAGGGCCTTAGATTAATAATAGCTAATGATTTGCACGGGACAGTGGACGCACCAGCACCATGTGCATCTACCGATGTATTGTGGTCATATACAGTCTGTTGCAACAAAGAACAAGCAACCAAGGAGCATATTTGTGTTGGTCCCAGTTTTGTTATCTTTAGATTCCTTTCCCTATGTGAGCGCAGCAAATCTAGTGCTGCTCAAACTCTACAGCCTTGTACCTTCCTTTCCTTTTTGAACCACGTCCTAGATTTATGTGATACAACTTTCCCCACTACTTTCCCCCATTCCTTTCCTCTTTGAACCACGTCCTAGATTAATGCTACACAACTTTCTGCCTTCATTTCCTCTTTGAGCCACGTCCTAGATTCATGCTATATACAGCTTTTCCCACTACTTTCCCACACTCCTTTCCTCTTTGAACCACATCCTAGATTCATGGTATACATGCAACTAGAGCAATGCATGTGGAGTAAGTAAATTATACCTTAAGGTTCTTGGGGTGTGGTTCAATGGGCGACGGGACCGCGACGAAGAAGAAGGGGTCGGAGGCCCTCCCGCGCCGCCACTGGGTGGAAAGTGAACAGCTGCGCCGGTAGTCCCTCGCCGACGGCGACAGCGTTAAGCCTCCTTCCCTTCCCGGCGGACAGATCCTGTCGGCTCTTTGAGCAGCAGTGAGGGGAGAGAGAAGCCAACAAAGTCTTGTTTAGATCTAGAGAGGGCGAGAGAGTGTGAAGAGAGCAACTACAAGCACCGAGGCTCCAGCGGGAGAGGGCGAGAGAGTGTGAAGAGAGCAACTACAAGCGTTGAGGCTCCAGCGTGTATATATATACTAGAGAGAGAGTGTGAAGCGTGCAAACCCTAGAAAACATTTTGACCAGTCAAAGAATCCTCCTGGCACAAATTATGCTAAAGTGTAGTTATCGAACCCGAGACCTCAAGTTTGATGAGCGAACAGGCTAACCAGCTACACAACCCCCCCGTTATGTTCAACGAGAGGGAAATAACCTTTTATACATTCCTGCATTCGTGTGACAAGCATGCCGTGTTTTTTTGTGTGTGTGGGAGTCATTGGGATTTCAATCATAATCGTGTCATGTGGCTTTGGTGGTAAGACTATCCACAGTGGTGCAGAAATAATGCAGCCTTAGTCACCTTACCTATCTCCACGTAGTATGTTGGGTCCCGCCAGTTAGAGGGTGAAACAAACAAATTAATAAGAAAAATTAAAAGCAACAGCGGTGTATCTTACCTCACACATCTCGCTACTGCTCGGGAACACTGTCCAATTGATCCCTATGTTCGCTCACATACTATTTTAAGTGAATCCTTATTATAACATGCACACAAATTTTGGGCACTTGTATTCGACTTAAGTCATTGTGCCACCGTATCTCGTATACTTACTACTCCCTCCGTCTAGGTGTAATAAGTCACGTTAGAAGGTGCAACGGGACCAAGGTGCATGCGTGTGTGTGTGTGTGTGTGTGTTAGAGAGAGTGATAGATCGACCTACTCCTACAGAGAGATGTTGTGTAGTGTACGATTTTAGCCGCGAGAGTCGGTGCATCCTCTCGTTTCCGGGAGTGTCCGGTAGGGACATGCGGACAGCTGCCACACCCGCTCCTGACCAGCCTGGCCCACCCAAAGCCCCTCCATCGCCCGCGCGCGCTTCCCGTCTGAAACAGTCAGCGCCGCTCCAAAGAATCGATGCCGCATTCATGTCCGGGCAGAGCGGACACGACCTCTCACTGGCGCAGAAGTCATGGTTGCTTCATCCGTCCAACTTACTGCTGGGTCTATGTGATTTGACGGCTGATTGGACTTTATTACTGAGGTGGTAGGACTGCTGGATGTCCCACTCTTTTGGCGAGAGGAGGTATACTACTACAACTAGATTACAATTTTCTCCATTCTTACAGCAGAGGCATGCAAGAGCAGTGAAAACACGCAGGCTCAGTGATTACATGGCCCACCTCACACTATCACCGTGCGACACCTAACTCTTTACATAGTACTCCCTCTGTTCCTAAATATTACTAGATGAGTCCCTGCGCGTTGGCGTGGAACAGCGGTATATCTCTCTGCGCAAAATTATTGATTTCATAGAACAAAAAAAACTCTATAACCGCATGACAAATGTGGTAGCCAAACTAAATAAACTCCCATCATCATTTAGATCATCCCATGTAAGGAAAAAAGATCAGCCAACTCCTACTGCATAATGGGATTATATTTTTCTTTTTGACATGTTAATGGGACTTAAAAGATCACTTACATGCATGCTAACGGTGCATGCTTGCATGGAGACACGTTGATGTGATTTAAAACCCACTCACATGCATGTGGCACGGTATTTCTGCATGCTTGCATGTGGCTTAGTGCGGAGCCTCTCAACGTCAAGATCAAACAGCTATTATGGACTGATTTACTTCATCTAACGGCTACATCAATTTTGATGACGTGGCTCAAGGAGAGGATAGAGAATTCCTAGTAGTGGGGGCTAGCTATTACTAGTAGATACAAGTCTTTGTAGAGCTTCCACTACATACGGAACAAAATGAATGAATCTACACTTAAAATGCATCTATATACATCCGCATGTGGTTCATGGTGAAATCTCTACAAAGACTTATATTTAGGAACGGAGGAAGTACTAGTATAGTACGTACTGTAATTTATCACCGAGATAAATTTGTACAATGCTATGAAGCTTCCAGCTTCTATTACATGTATCTTGCGTCCAAGGTTGCCCGTTGCAACATTTCATCAAATACAAAGGAGACTAACGTGCATGCTATTGCATCTCAATGATTGACAGATCATAGCAAATATGTACTCCCTCCGTTCCAAAATAAGTTTCTCAACTTTGTGCAAACTTTAGTACAAAGTTGTACTAGTACTAAAGTTGACACTTATTTTGGAACAGAGGCAGCTAAAGAAAAAAATGATCCATGCAGTCCCTAGCCC
This sequence comes from Triticum urartu, assembly GCF_056163025.1. Taxonomy (NCBI): domain Eukaryota; kingdom Viridiplantae; phylum Streptophyta; class Magnoliopsida; order Poales; family Poaceae; genus Triticum; species Triticum urartu. Next base: position 266,010,571 of record NC_141875.1, read on the forward strand.
TTGAACCATGAACCCTGACCAGGCTTCAATTTGCTAGCAATGTTCGAGCTTCCTAATAAATGAAGTTTGCAACCTTTTGACCATCGGATCATTTTGTGTAGTTTCACCAATATCGTGATGAGCATCCCTATGGCAAAGAAATTGAAGAAGCGTGATTAGAATAAGATTACTGGGACTAGTTGATGAGACATAAACTCATCACAAATACAGTACATAGAAGCCAGTAGAGGTATGTGCGGGGCAAAGAAGTAGAGAAATATCCACAGGGAGTGATGTGGGCAGCTGGAGCAGTGGTGCAAGCTGGATGTAAAGGGAGTTGTACCTGAGGGACGTAGCTCAACCTTGAGGAGGGCGGCGGGAGGCGGCAACTGCCCACGTCACGGCAGTGAGAAGGGACGAAGGCAATCTCATCGGCTTTGTGAGAGAGAACAGCGGGGAACCCTGATCGGGACATGCCGACAGTGGGTTTTCGCCGTTGGCGACGGCCACCACATCTACACTAAGCATCCAGCCCTTCCCCAAGTGGACGTGATCCGCCGGGATGTTAGAGATGTGGCCACAGTCGTTTTGTGTGAGAGAGTGTGAAGAGAGCAACCCCAGCAAGCAACTGTGTAGGCTGGCCCGTCCTGACTATGTATATAGTGGAGCGGTTTCCTTTTCTCTCCATATGAACCTATCATATTGCGTACGTGCCACTAAAGAAAAAAAAACTTTACTTATAAATGACGCGACACCTACTACTCGTTCTCCTATAACCTTGCACTTGGCATCTCCAAAATCTTAACCTTGCGATTGGCTCTTCGCCTCTTCGGGAAGTCGAGCAATAATGGTAGTGGAGTATATATCGTTCTGGCTATATGAGACCGAATGAATTGTTGCATGTCCACCACGTGGGCGAGGGTCGAGGGGCGAGGGAGAGTGCTACATACGGAGCAAAATGAGTGAATCTACACTCTAAAATACGTCTATATACATCAGTGTTTGGAGTATGTACTAGTAGTTCATATTGAAATCTACTAAAGGACATATATATTCCAAACAATATGATATAATCTCTATAACCAAGGTAGTAGGGACGAGGAGTAGACGGAGGGAGTAGTAATTTTTTCTCCTTGTCCTGCGAGCCACCACGCGCATGGGCGAGGGAGCAGGCGTAAGGCGTAGTAAGCAAGCTTCACCTCATACTGCAAGCCACCGCGCCCGTGGGCGGGGGAGACGGTGTAGTAAGCAAACTTCTCCTCGTTCTGCGAGTTGACGGGACACATCAAAAGTACTCCAGTGTATAGAGCCTTGCCTCTAGGGTTGGCCGCACATGGTTTTCCTCTTTTTTTAACATAACACGTCAAGTCGCAATTTGTTTATTCACCCGTGGTAGACGATCCTCCCTCCACCAAGTCGACAACCAGTACACGTGCCAAATTACCACGTGGGCTGCCTTTTTCATACAGATATGAGCTCCACCGTGTAGCAGCATGGGTGTAGTTGGGAAAGAGATGGGAGTACATGCGCCGTGCATGCACCTCTTCTCTTCGTGCACGTCCCCCACCTACGTGGGTGTGTGTGAGAGATACAAACCGCGTTCGTGAGTGTTTTTTGTTTTGGGGTGGGGGTGGGGTGGGGGGTTGATTTCATGAATTATTTGTGGGAATATGTGTCGATGACATCTCAAACAAAATTATGCATGCAATGTGTGTGAACTGGAGGCCTATCCATATCATAAATAGAGGGTTGGGCAATCCACGAGAAGAGAGGGAGGGGTCATAGCTATCGATAGAGTCGAACAGAGGATCAAGTGGGTGGGTGCGAGATCGATGAACAGAGTCATTGAAAGTGCGTTATATCGACTAGAGGGGGGTGAATAGGCGATTTTTATGAAAGTCTTCAGAACGTGGAAGGTATGAAGACAAACAGTAGAGATATGCCTATTACTATGCAGCGGAAGGTAGACTACACTAGCCAAGCCATGGTCAAGTATTTAATAGAGTGAAAGCACAATGACAAATAGCTACAGTGTAGTAAGGATCAGGTAGGAAGATATTGCGAAGCCAAACAGATAATACACTCACGTTGTGAAGAGAAAAGATGGAACAGACATGCAATGACTTCACAATGAGTAACAGTAAGTAAAGGAAGTGAAGATGAAACCAGTGACTCGTTGAAGACAATGATTTGTTGGACCAGTTCTAGTTGCTGTGACAACTATACGTCTGGTTGGAGCGGCTAGGTATTTAAACCTTAGGACACACAGTCCCGGACACCCAGTCCTGAACACGCAGCTCAGGACACCCAGTCCTCACCGTATTCTCCTTGAGCTAACGTCACACAGACCTCGCCCAATCACTCTGGTAAGTCTTTAAGGTAGGCTCCCAAACCTTCACAGACTTCGTCCACCGGCAATCCACAATGACTGTTGGATGCTCAGAACGCGACGCCTAACCGGCTGGAGGATACACAGTCCTCAAGTGTAATAAGTCTTCAGATCACTCAGACAAGAAGACTTAGGTGATGCCCAATTCACTCTGGCTCTGGGTGGTTAGGGCTTTATCCTCACTAGGTATTCTCTTTCTCAAAGGCTTCGAGGTGGGTTGCTCTCAAACGACAAAAGCCGTGCACTAAATCTGAGCAGCCAACCGTTTATGGTTGTAGGGGGTGGGATATTTATAGCCACTTGGCAACCCGACCTGATTTATCCGAAATGACCCTGGGTCACTAAGGAACTGACACGTGTTCCAACGGTCAGATTTCAAACCCACACGGCAACTTTACTTGGGCTACAAGCAAAGCTGACTTGTCCGACTCTGGACAAGATTTGCTCTCATAGTCTTCACTCGAAGACATAGGTTTTTTGTTTAGGCATCACTTCAGTCATTCTGACTGGTTCTCTCGGACCCCACTTAACAGTACGGTGGTTCCTATGACTCAACACAAAAGATAAATAACTACGAAAGATCTAAGTCTTCGAGATCCATAGGCTTCATATCGTGTCTTCTCTTGTCATAGTCTTTAATGTGAATATCTTCATATACCACCTTTGACTTCAATGTCTTCATGCATTTTTAGGGGTCATCTCCGGTAGTAAACCCGAATAAATGAGGGACTTCTACCTGTGTTATCCTATAATTCTCACAAACACATTAGTCCCTCAACTAGGTTTGTTGTCAATACACTAAAACCAACTAGGGATGGCACCCGATGCACTTACAATCTCCCCCTTTTTGGTGATTGATGACAAACTAGTTGAAGTTTTCAACGGGGAATATAATCTGTGAAATTTGTAAAGGATAGGGAATTGTCTTCATAAGTTGTAAGGGCTCCCCCTGAAGATGTGCATATAAGTAATTTGCCTTTGGAATGCAAATGCACATGGCAGGTTGTACTTGTGGAGATCCACTTCAACTTATGATGACAATCCACTATGCATGTGAAAGTATTATGAAGATAATAGCATGCATAATGGAAAATGGACGTCTGCAGAATGAGCTAAGTGCGGAATTTATCGTCGCACATGCGGAATTTATCTTCGCAAAACAAGGTGGCAAACAAGTAGCAGACGACCGTCGAGTTTAAGTGTTACAACTCAAAGAACCAAATGAAGCAAAACAATAGTTGTAAGCACGAAGCAAAATAAAGCAAAATATAAAGCATCCGCCCATATGGACCCGCTTGAAGACTATCAACCCATATGCTGCTCCCCCTTTTGTCAGTAAGGACCAAAAAGGTTTGAAGATATAGAGTGTCTACTCGTTCCCATGAGCAGCAGGGTCATTGGTGGTGTTTGGCGGTGCAGAAGAGGGTGGTGGTGAAGTTGCATCGTCTTCATCCTCGATAACTCGTGCATTCACTGTTGTAGCAGAGGAAGAGAACTCAGAGTCTTCAAGTGATGGTGTGCTTCGCATCACAGCCCTTCTAGGAGGTGTGGTGTCAAACTTGAATTGCTCAGTGAAGCCATCCTCTTGAAGATCAGCTTCAGAACACATCATTGATAGCCCTTTCCCTGTACGTCGACAGGTTTCATGGGTAACGAAAGCATTCTTGGTGGCAAGATTTCGAAGACGATTAACATCCACCAAGAGGCTTTTCATCTGATGCTTTAGCCAGTCATGATGTCTATCCTGTTTTTGATGAAGGGCCACAAGAAGCTCTCGGTCATTGAGAACACGAGTGCGCTTCTTGGGTCTTGGAGCAGTTGTGCTGTCAGTGGCTTCAGTGGAAGCAGGGCGTGGTGCACGTGTAGTGCCAGCCAATGGATACACCCTAGAGACTGGTTCAACTCCTTCAATGTTTTGAGTGAAGCTCTGGTGTTCTGCATTCTGAAGACTTAGAGGTTGCTTGGCCGGTTCAGGACAGATGGCTTCAGCAGAGGTATCCACATCTGGCAAGAAGATCCGATGGTTGCGGGCTGAGGGCTGATACGAGATAGCAGAGTGAAGTTTGATCAGCCGCATTACCCAAGGGGCGTAGAACTTCAAACCAAACAAATCAGAGGCTGATGCAGAAAGTTGGCGAATGAAAAAGTCATGTGCATTGAAGCATTTGCCATGAATGATATAGAATATCAAAGTCTTCATTGCACCCTCAATCTTGGCATTTGGAGAGTGCCCTTTAATGGGCCAGAGAGTCCGCCTTATGATGTGATAGATGGTTCTTGGCAGGTACTCAAGGTCTTCAATGAAGAACTCTATGGGATAAGCAGCATCTTGGGGAAATGGCTTCATCATGCTGAGCATCTGACTCATATTAGGTTCAGGCCGCTGAAAGATGCTTTCAATAGCTTCAGTATGCAGCTGACAGCCTTGCTCGAAGAAATCGCCAGGAGTGGGCAAGCCAGTGAGCTCAATGATGTCAAATGCATTGGCTTCGTGATGAACGTTGCCAGTCATCCTCTCCAGGACCCAAGTCTTTAGATCTCTGCTGTACCCTTTGATGTGAAGTGTGGCATAGAACTGTAGCAGAAGCTCTTCATTCCAATGCTCTTCATTAGTAACAAACTGCAGCAGACCCACTTGCTTGAAGCAATCCAACGCTTTTTCTAGGCAGGGCAGACCAGCTACAGCTTCAACGTCAAGGTGCTTGTGTGGGAAGATGCGACCTTGGTTGTACAGTATGCATGGGTAGTAGCTTCGCTGAGGATAGCTCCAGAACCGATCTGATGAAATCCTTTCCCTTGAGTAGGGGTTATTGGAGCTATTGAAGAATGTATTGTCTGCCTTGAAGCCATTGATGTTGAAGGAGCCAGGTGCTGATGCAGGACCTGGGAACCTTGGCAGTCTTGGGATTGGCTTCTGGACCTGAGGTCTGTGCTCAATATGATAGTCGAATTGAGGACCGGCAGCAGACTCAGGAATAGAAGTGGCAGGCTCAGTGGCTTCGCTGTCTTCTGATGCCTTCGTTGGGGAGGGCTCCACATTAGCTTCATTGTTAGTTGTGGCAGCCTCACGAGTTTCATCCTCCACTTGACAAGCTGGAGGGTCGGACACAAGCACGTTCTCCGTACGAACTGCTTCTTGGTGAGATGGGGCGACTTGTGGTACTTCTTCGTCTTCGGCTGATGCAGCCGGAATGTCTTTAGCAGAGACTTGAGGCCTTGGACCTTTGCGAAGCCTGCGGAACGCAGACGACGCCTGTGGAGGTGGATTGGGCTGGGCCTCATAGTCTTTTTCCTCTTGTGGGTCATCCGTCCATGAAGCATTCTGTGCAATTGGCGTCAGTGGACGACCAATGCTGATGAGTTCGCTGTTGTCTTGCTGAGGAAGGACTGCATCATCTTCTACATTGTCAAGATGACCAATGTCTTCAGCAGTGATGGGATCAGCTGCTGGAATGTCTTCAGCTTCAGGAGCCTCTGTGGAAGCAGGCTCATGAACTGTCATTTGACGTTCTGTGTCAGGATGAACCATAGAAATGGGTTCAACTATCAAGGGCTCTGTGAAAGCAGCCCGAGCTTTCTTGTTCTTCCTCTTCTTCTTGGAGGGGGTGGTAGGAGAGGCTTCAGAGTGTTTCCTCTTCCTGGCTTCAGCCTCAGCAGTCCTTGTCTTCTTGAGATCTGAAGCTGTTGACCGGCTCTTTGGCTTCGAGCCAGTTATTGCAGTTGGGAAGACACTTGGAACTGCTTCTTGCCTTGGTGCATTAGATTCAGCCATAGCAGGCTTCTTCTTCTTTGCGGCCATCCTGGGGTCGATGCCAGGACGCCCAAGTGCCTTGCGCTTTTCAGCCTCATTGTAGGCTTGCACACATCTGTCAGCCAGAGTCTTCATGCGCTCACGCGAACCTTGAGCTTCGGCACGTTTCTTCAGAAAAGCTTCCTTGAGCTCGTGCATCATGATTTTGAAGTTCTTCACATCTTGCACGCTGAGCTTGGCCATATGCTTCTTGAACTGAGCTTTTTCATAGTCAATTTTCTGCTTCAGCTCAATAACGTGTTGGGCGATGGCCAGTTCCGAAGCAATGGCTCCTTGGAAGGTGACACTAAGGCCAATGGGTAGCTGCAGATCATCAAAGCTAATGTTTGGCGTGTCAAACCACTCGTCAATGAAGTTGTGGATGATGGTGACGTCAAAGAGCGGCAGATCATTGAAGATTTCTGCTTCTTCTTTGCTCTTTATCAGCTGCTCAAGAGCGTCATCTGCTAGGTCTTCATCACTGGAGAGGTCAATGTCATCATTGCGTAGAATGGCAGCAGCTGTGAGTTCTTGGCCAGTGTGAGACAGAGGCATCTTGTCCTTCTGGTGCTTGGAGACGCGGGATAAATCTTCAGACTGCACACTGTCTTTAGGAGGTGCAGTTGCCAATGGCTTCGCCCTTGAGATTTTTGGTGAAGGGGCTGGCTTTGAAGCTTTAGGCTTCTTCATCTGCTTTGGCTTCACCACTGCAGGAGCTTCTTCTGATTCAGAGTCAGCTGGGGTCTCATTCACTTCAGTCCCTTGAACCAAAATGCGGGTAATGAGGCCTTCAAGGTTGGCATAAGGACCAATGACATTGGGTTCTGCCTCGCGTGTGCCATCTGCCCTTGGTGCGGAGGGACCAGGGTTGAAGCCTAATCCAAGCTTCTTCTTGTTCTGCTTCGCTGAGTTTTGGGCAAACTAGAAGTTGCGCTTGAACAGATTGTCGTCACGACACCAGAGTAGTGACGACGGATGTGCATCATCAGGCTGTGGTCCACGGACCATGCATGGATAGAAGCTTTGGGCAATAGCTTCATCTCTGGACCTGGGTACAAGATTCTTGTATAGGATGTCTCCCCACGGTCTTTTGATGGCACTTTTCTCAGCATACTCTTGGGTTGTGAAGCGCTATTTGAACCATTGTTTTGCCCAATAGCGTCGAATCCATTGGATTCGGGTCTTGCGCTGACTGTAATCCTCTTCCGGATCTGTCTTGTACATTTCTGCGAGTTTATCAGGCAGATCTCTGGACGTTCCGCCACGACGTTGTCTGCCCCCCTTCCTTGCTGCTTTCTCTGAAGCCATAAACTTTAACTTGAAAGGCTTCAAGACGCTCAAAGGCTTCAAAGGATTTCTCTTGCTGGACCAACAGGAACTGGCTTCAAGAGAATTTATGTGATGCTGTAAGAATTCTGCAAATGAATGCAGACTATGAGAACCAAAGGATTCTCCCACAGACATGTACATGTGACAGCATTAAGGTGCAAGGGAAGGGGAAGAGGTCATATGCATTCTCAGAAGATTTTGAAGATAAATCAGTTTAGAAGACATTGACCTCATCGTGCGAAGACATTCACTTATAGATAAGAAGTTGGTTCCAGATTTGTACAAACCCACAGATCAGTACAAGTGAGGAATCTAACTACTTTGTGAAGCACAAGTGAATATACTAGGCATGTTATGAGATGCAGTATGAGAAAGATCTAACTTGTGTGAACAGAAACTGCTTGTGGTAGAAAGTGATGAATTCATAGGATCAACACTGTTGTAAAAGAGAGTTTTATTTACCACACCAAGAACTGCTAGACGGAATGGGAGATGAGGCCGAGCAGTTCAATCTTCCATGCCCTAACTTGGCGACAAAGGACACCTACGGCGATGGCGGAGAGGACGATGTCCGCGATCGGCGTGAAGATGGCGTCGGAGAGGTTGCGGCAGCGAAGCGCTTCGTCGCCGGCGTCGTCGAGGGCTAGCGGTGGCGCTAGGGTTCGTGCGAGGGTGGAAGAAGAGATAATGACCGCGGTGAATGTGTATTTATAGGTACAGGGGCGGCGCTGCGCTATTACACAGGTGCCCCTGGCGATTCGCATCTGAGTAACACGTGGCCATCATGCGGAATTTTGGGGTTGGTTCCACGTCCCACGCATGCCTGGATTGTCGGGTGGTCGTTCCTACTTCTTCGGATGTCATGTGGATGAATGAGCATTGAAAATGGGAGCATTGAAAACGGACTTAAAGGTTGTCTCTGTGTCATCTGCTGTCAAGGGCGCAGAGAAGACATTCGACGGTTTCAATAGAATGCATATGACTTGGAGAGATAGAATTTGAGATGGAAAGCATAGAGAGGTTAGGGTCCGATCACATTCACTTAGTTCAAAAGATTCAAGCAAGAAGACATAGCTATAAGTGAATGTTGTAGAGGACAGAACACTAGTATATATATATAGATAATCAACATAGTGAAGATAATCATGAAGACATGTTGAGGTTGAAGCCAAACCAAATGTGAAGACATTGCAAGGTAACGCCATGAGTGAAACACTTCAAAATAGAACGTTTGGTGGTGGCGTTACCCACCGTATAGGAAGTATTAGACCTAGACACGGCGCACAATTATCGTGGCGCTCCGAAGTCAAATTCCACATTAATGTATTCACACTTAGAATGTATGTCTTTATTGATTGAAGATATACGTTACTTCGTGTGTTGCACATCTAAGTCATCAATATGCATAAGTGTTAGGATGTGTGCCTGATCACAGGACATTTGAGGATTCCAGAATATTTAGCTCACACCGTAACCTGCAAAATCTCTTCTCATCCAAGGGCTTGGTGAAGATATCTGCCAATTGCTCTTCAGTGTTGACGTGTATGATATCAATATCTTCCTTCACAACATGATCTCTGAGAAAGTGATGACGAATTTCTATGTGCTTTGTCTTGGAGTGCTGAACTGGGTTGTTGGCAATCTTGATGGCGCTTTCATTGTCGCAGTAAAGTGGCACTTGCTTCAGATGAATGCCATAGTCCTTGAGAGTTTGCTTCATCCACAGAAGCTGAGCGCAGCAAGATCCAGCAGCAATGTATTCAGATTCAGCAGTGGAGAGGGATACACAGTTCTGCTTCTTTGAAGACCAACATACAAGTGATTGTCCCAGAAAGTGGCATGTGCCTGATGTAGACTTCCAATTAACCTTGTCACCAGCATAATCAGCATCTGAGAATCCAACCAGATCAAACTCTGAGCCCTTTGGATACCATAATTCGAGAGTTGGGGTGTGAGCCAAATATCGAAGAATTCGCTTCACAGCTAAGTGATGCGACTCCTTTGGTGCCGCTTGAAATCGAGCACACATGCCAACACTAAGCATAATATCTGGCCTAGATGCACATAAATAAAGCAAAGAACCAATCATGGGGCGGTATACCTTTTTATCGAACTCTTTACCATTGTCGTCGGGACCCAGATGATGTTTGGCTGGCATTGGTGTTGTGAAGCCTTTGCAGTCTTGCATACCAAACTTCTTCAGGCACTCTTTGAGATACTTCTCTTGAGATATGAAGATGCCGTTGCGTTGTTGTCGTATTTGAAGACCGAGGAAGAACTTCAGCTCCCCCATCATAGACATCTGATATTGCTCTTGCATCATATAGCCAAACTCTTCACTGTACTTCTGATTGGTGCAGCCGAAGATAATGTCATCCACATAAATTTGGCACACAAACAGTTCACCATCATATGTCTTCATGAAGAGAGTGGGATCTAGGGAACCAGGTATGAAGCCTTTGCTCTTTAGGAAGTATTTGAGTGTGTCATACCAGGCCCGAGGGGCTTGTTTGAGGCCATACAGTGCCTTGTTGAGTTTGTATACCATGTCAGGATGTTTTGGATCTTCAAACCCAGGTGGTTGTGCAACATACACTTCTTCTTCAATCTTGCCATTGAGAAAGGCACTCTTCACATCCATTTGATATAGAAGTATGTTATGATGATTTGCATATGCCAGCAGTATACGTATGGCTTCAAGTCTAGCCACAGGAGCAAATGTTTCATCGAAATCAATGCCTTCCACTTGAGTATATCCTTGAGCAACGAGGTGAGCTTTGTTTTTGACAATTTGACCATGCTCATCTTTCTTGTTGCGGTATATCCATTTGGTGCCTATTATATTGTGCTTCCGTGGATCAGGACGCTTAACCAGTTTCCATACATTGTTCAGCTCAAACTGTTGAAGCTCTTCTTGCATAGCTTGAATCCATTCAGGTTCCATGAAGGCTTCTTCAACTTTCTAGGGTTCTGCAATTGAGACGAACGCGAAGTGCCCACAAAAATTTGCCAGCTGAGTTGCCCTTGAACGAGTGAGTGGACCAGGTGCATTGATGCTGTCAATTATTTTGTCAATCTGCACTTCATTGGCAACACGAGGATGTACAGGGCGAAGACTTTGCTCTTGCTGATATGTATTGTTGTTGGGAGGAATGTCTTCAGGCTGAGCATTGTCTTCATGTGAATCAGGTGCTGAGATGATAAGTTCTTCTTCAGGATGAGCTTTAGAAGGTATAATCTCTCCAGTTCCCATTAGCTTGCTTGATTCACTAGATGGAACTTCATCTAGCACATTTGGCAGTAGCTCTCTTTGTGAACCATTGGTCTCATCGAACCGCACATCCACTGTTTCAACCACTTTGTAATGAAAGAGATTGAAGACTCTGTAGGAGTGCGAATCCTTTCCATATCCAAGCCTAAAACCCTCATGTGCTTTAGGTGCAAACTTTGAGGTGTGGTGTGGGTCCTTGATCTAGCACCTTGCGCCAAATACTCTGAAGTAACTGACATTTGGCTTCTTGCCAGTTAGGAGTTCATAAGATGTCTTGTTCAGAAGCTTGTGAAGATAAACATGATTGATTGTATGGCATGCAGTGTCAATGGCTTCAGGCCAGAATTTTCTTGGAGTCTTGTATTCATCTAGCATCGTTCTGGCCATCTCAATGAGTGTTCTGTTCTTGCGTTCGACGACGCCATTCTGCTGTGGTGTGTACGGGGCTGAGAATTCATGTGTGATGCCCAAGGTATCAAGATATGTGTCAAGGCCAGTGTTCTTTAATTCAGTGCCATTGTCACTTCTGATGTGCTTTATCTTGGCGCCATAATTGTTCATAGCTCGATTGGCGAAGCATCTGAAGACATCCTGCACTTCAGTCTTGTAAAGGATTATGTGCACCCAAGTATATCTAGAGTAATCATCAACAATGACAAAGCCATAGAGGCAAGCAGTAGTGGTAAAAGTTGAGTAGTGAGTGGGACCAAAAAGATCCATGTGAAGCAGTTCGAAGGGTCGAGTAGTGGTCATGATTGTCTTCGAGGGATGTTTTGCCCTCGTCATCTTCCCTGCTTCACACGCACCGCATAAGTGATCTTTCTTGAACTTGATGCCTTCGATGCCTATGACATGCTTCTTCTTTGCAAGGGTGTGGAGGTTCCTCATGCCAGCATGCCCAAGCCTCCGATGCCAAAGCCAGCATTCTGAAGCCTTTGCTAGAAGACATACTGCAAGCTGTGGCCCTGCTGAGAAATCTACCACGTACAAATCATCTTTTCGATACCCTTCAAACACTAGAGACTTGTCAGATTCCATTAGTACAAGGCAACGATATTTTCCAAATATTACGATCATGTTCAAATCGCAAAGCATTGAGACAGACATTAAGTTGAAGCCAAGGGATTCAACAAGCATGACTTTATCCATGTGTTGATCCCTTGAGATTGCAACTCTACCTAGACCCAATACCTTACTTTTACCAGTGTCAGCAAATGTGATGTGGCTCTTGTCGGATGGACGTAATGTTGAGTCCATAAGAAGGCTTCTTTTGCCAGTCATGTGATTTGTACACCCACTGTCAATAATCCATTCTGAAGACGCTGGTGTCGTACCCTACAGTGCAGTTAGGGGGATAGGCTTCACCAAGAGCATTGTGAAGCAAAAACATTTGACGAACCAGTGGGTTATGAAAACTTAGATCCAGATTAGGACTAATAGGGAGAGTAGCATGCGATTCAGGAACGAAGTACATAGTAATGCCATTCGGGCATTTGATCTTGCGCCCTACAAGATGTTTAAGGTCCCCAGCAATAGCGTCAGAAGATTTTGGTTTTCTGCTGGAGACCTTTCCCTGCAAAAGAGAGTTAAGCTTTCTTAGCCACCCACATCTTCAAGGGTGGCTTAGAAGCAGTAAGTCTAAGTGCAGCATCTGAGAATTTTGGCTTTGGAGCCCTAGCAACAGTCTAGCAGGTGGACAATAGTACTCATAAGAATAGGCAGAATAGTTCTTGATCATATGAACATGGCGGTTTGATGAACTGCCCTCATATTCATATGCCTGATTATGGTTTCCCTGCAAAACATTTGCATTAGTGCGACTCAGGTGAGTCCTCTGTCTGTATGAAGTCTTTGGACCGTATGAAGCCTTTGGTCTGAGGTTTGTCTTCTTCATGTGAGGTGTTATGAAGACATTCACAGGAAGATTTTCCAGACACTTTTTCGGAACCCAGATCTTCTTCATAGGTGGTCCATTCCTGCAGTTAGTACCAATGTAGCTGGCAAACACTTCACCATTCTGATTCTTAAACAGTACATAGTTTGCATCAAAGGGTTCATCAATGATAATGGGGTTAGCACAAGTGAAGCCAGATAGATTGGATGGATCTGCTGAAGGTTCCTTTGCAGCAACCCACATGGTTTTGGGGTTCTACTCAGGTTTCTAGTGAGAGCCATCTGCATTCATTTTCCTTACGAACCCAACACCCTCTTTCCTAGGGTTTCGGTTCAGAATCTGCTTCTTGAGGACATCACATAATGTCTGATGCCCTTTAAGACTTTTGTACATCCCTGTTTCAAGCAATGTCTTCAACCTAGCATTCTCATCAGCAATAGCGGTGGTATCCTCAGCAGAGGGGTTAGTTACCACATCAACAGTTGAAGATATTGCAATAGCAGTAGCAGTGGAACATTCAGCAACAGAAGTAGCATTATCACGCTCAATGCATTTAAGACATGGTGGTTCAAATCCTTCCTGAGCGGAACTGATCTGTTTGGCACGAAGTGACTCGTTTTCCTTTTGAAGATCTTCATGAGCCGCTCTCAATTTCTCAAGATCTTGCTTCCTTTGAAGATAATCATAGGAAAGCTTTTCATGAGTTGTTGAGAGAGTATCATGACGATCTTCAAGTTCCTGATACTTAACGTGAAGATTTTTTATGTCTTCAATTAAGGATTCAGATCGAGTCATTTCAGCACCCAACAGATCATCGCTTCTGTCTAACAGTTTTTGAATATGTTCCATAGCTTTCTGTTGTTCAGTTGCAATTTTAGCAAGTGTTTTGTAGCTGGGTTTCGAACCACAATCAGAGTCATCGTCGCTAGATGTTTGATAATGAGTAGTGCGTGTGTTTACCTTGGCACCGCGTGCCATGAAGCAGTAGGTAGGAGCGGAGTAGTCCTTGTCATTTGCATCGTTATCGGTGATGAAGTCATTGTCTTCAGTGTTGAAGATGGACTTGGCGACGTATGCTGTAGCTAGATTCGCAATGCCAGAATCAGACACCTCCTCAGACTCCACCTCTGCCTCCTCAGAAGCGGACTCCTCCTCTGAATCCATTTCCTTGCCAACAAACGCACGTGCCTTGCCAGATGAGCTCTTCTTGTGTGATGAAGACTTTGAGGAAGACTTGGAAGAAGACTTTGAGTATTTCTTCTTCTTCTTGTCGTCAGAGTCATATTCCTTGCTCTTCTTCTTCTTCTTTCTGTTCTCATTTTCCCACTATGGACACTCAGAGATGAAGTGTCCAGTTTTCTTGCACTTGTGGCATGTTTTCTTCTTGTAGTCATGAGCAGAAGCTTCATCGTTCCTTGAGCTTGATCGTGAAGACTTTCTGAAGCCTTTCTTCTTGGTGAATTTTTGGAACTTCTTCACAAGCATTGCAAGTTCCCTTCCAATGTCTTCAGGATCATCAGAACTGCTGTCAGATTCTTCTTCAGATGAGGAAACAACTTTTTCCTTCAAGGCACGAGTTCACCCATAGTTTGGACCGTAGATATCTCTTTTCTCAGAAAGCTGAAACTCATGTGTGTTGAGCCTCTCAAGTATGTCAGACGGATCGAGTGTCTTGAAATCAGGACATTCTTGAATCATCAGGGCTAGGATGTCAAATGAACTATCGAGTGATCTCAGCAGCGTCTTGACGACTTCATGTTTGGTGATCTCAGTGGCGCCGAGGGCTTGAAGCTCATCTGTGATGTCAGTGAGTCAATCAAATGTGTGCTGGACATTCTCATTGTCATTTCGCTTGAAGCGGTTGAAGAGGTTGCGAAGAACACTTATTCTCTGATCTCTCTGGGTTGAGATGCCTTCATTGACCTTGGAGAGCCAGTCCCAGACCAGCTTGGATGTCTTCAAAGCACTCACACGGCCATACTGTCCTTTGTTCAGATGACCATAGATGATATTCTTGGCAGTAGAGTCCAGTTGAACGAATTTCTTGACATCAGTAGCAGTGACACCTTCTCCAGCCTTGGGAACACCGTTCTCGACGACATACCATAGGTCGATGTCAATGGCTTCAAGATGCATGCGCATCTTATTCTTCTAGTAAGGATATTCAGTTCCATCGAAGACGGGGCACGCAGCGGAGACTTTAATTATCCCTGCAGTCGACATAGCTAAATCTCCAGGTGGTTAAACCGAAACACACAGAACAAGGGAGCACACTGCTCTGATACCAATTGAAAGTGCGTTATATCGACTATAGGGGGGGTGAATAGGCGATTTTTATGAAAGTCTTCAGAACGTGGAAGTTATGAAGACAAACAGTAGAGATATGCCTATTACTATGCAGCGGAAGGTAGACTACACTAGCCAAGCCATGGTCAAGTATTTAATAGAGTGAATAGCCAAGCCATGGTCAAGTATTTAATAGAGTGAAAGCACAATGACAAATAGCTGCAGTGTAGTAAGGATCAGGTAGGAAGATATTGCGAAGCCAAACAGATAATACAATCACGTTGTGAAGACAAAAGATGGAACAGACATGCAATGACTTCACAATGAGTAACAGTAAGTAAAGGAAGTGAAGATGAAACCAGTGACTCATTGAAGACAATGATTTGTTGGACCAGTTCCAGTTGCTGTGACAACTGTACGTCTGGTTGGGGCGGCTAGGTATTTAAACCTTAGGACACACAGTCCCGGACACCCAGTCCTGAACACGCAGCTCAGGACACCCAGTCCTCACCGTATTCTCCTTGAGCTAAGGTCACACAGACCTCGCCCAATCACTCTGGTAAGTCTTCAAGGTAGGCTCCCAAACCTTCACAAACTTTGTTCACCGGCAACCCACAATGACTCTTGGATGCTCAGAACGCGACGCCTAACCGGCTGGAGGATACACAGTCCTCAAGTGTAATAAGTCTTCAGATCACTCAGACAAGATGACTTAGGTGATGCCCAATTCACTCTGGCTCTGGGTGGTTAGGGCTTTATCCTCACTAGGTATTCTCTTTCTCAAAGGCTTCGAGGTGGGTTGCTCTCAAACGACAAAAGCCGTGCACTAAATCTGAGCAGCCAACCGTTTATGGTTGTAGGGGGTGGGCTATTTATAGCCACTTGGCAACCCGACCTGATTTGTCCGAAATGACCCTGGGTCACTAAGGAACTGACACGTGTTCCAACGGTCAGATTTCAAACCCACATGGCAACTTTACTTGGGCTACAAGCAAAGCTGACTTGTCCGACTCTGGACAAGATTTGCTCTCATAGTCTTCACTCGAAGACATAGGTTTTTTGTTTAGGCATCACTTCAGTCATTCTGACTGGTTCTCTTGGACCCCACTTAACAGTACGGTGGTTCCTATTACTCAACACAAAAGATAAAGAACTACGAAAGATCTAAGTCTTCGAGATCCATAGGCTTCATATCGTGTCTTCTCTTGTCATAGTCTTTAATGTGAATATCTTCATATACCACCTTTGACTTCAATGTCTTCATGCATTTTTAGGGGTCATCTCTGGTAGTAAAACCGAATCAATGAGGGACTTCTACCTGTGTTATCCTGTAATTCTCACAAACACATTAGTCCCTCAACTAGGTTTGTCGTCAATACACCAAAACCAACTAGGGGTGGCACTAGATGCACTTACAGTCATCGAAATTGTGTGTGTGTACAAGTCAAAGATATAGGGCGACTGGCCTACCGGAACGTTAGAGGGCACACGTCAAGTTTGTGTGTGGCAGGAAGACATGACTAGAGCGCTCGATGTATCGGTGTGTGTGGGGGGGAGGGGTGGTGGGAGGGGTAGGCAGAGGCCTAACTATAGAGGTAGAACGACCCGTATATGTGTTGAGAAAGAGAGACCCAGCTATGTCTTGAGGGAGATCGGTTGACATCCATACATAACTGAAGGACGGGAAATATGATGGGAGAGAGAGAGTGGAGAGAGAGAGAGGGAGGGAGAGGGGTAGAGTGTTGGATGGGTGTTGGATTTGCTTCTCGAAGATGGTGGGAGAGGCCTACTAGACAAACTGAGGGTGGAACTGCAGTGTTATCAATAATAGTGGGGATGTGTTTTTGTGTGTGCCTATGCGTGATAGATTTGTCGGGATGCATCCATGGATGATGAAGGGGAACCATGTGTTCGGTAAGCAAACCTAACTAGATCAATAGATCAATTGTTGTTTGTCGGAGGAAGGGAGAGACACAACTAATGAGGTAGATCGATTGACGTGTGGGTAAAACGAGTTATAAGGACCTAGCAAATAAGGGGTTGTGAGATGGATAGACGGAGAGAATGGAGCTAGGAGGTGGTGCGAGAGGCCCAACTACTAGCTAGATAGGGGGAGGAGTGTGCGGTTGTGAGAGCGATGAAAAGAGGGGCGAGAGTTCACACGTGTGTCTGACCGTATGAGAGACACGAGGCAAGGACACATAAAGGAGGAGATTGAAGGTGTGTTTGTATGTTGTAGGCAGGCATCACTGGAGAGGTTTGTCGATCGGTGTGTGTCGAAAAGGTGTCGTGGAGACTCTGGGAGAATGACCTAAAGAAAAAAATGAATGTGCCCGGTGGATAGAATGCTGAGGGAAGGGGAGGGCGAGGAGGGCGTGTGCATGCACGAGAGAAAGTTAGTGGTAGCTACAAAGGTTAGAGGATTGTGTGGGTGTAAGAGACAAACAAAGATCATAATTTGATATGAAAGCGGATTCATATATTTGAATAGGAGATCATAGTGTTTTAAACATTGCATGCATGAATATAGCGGTGATACACGTGCTGTGCACATGTTATACCATAATGTGATAATGCATGGCGTTTGCAACTCACAGCTAAATGCCGAACAATCTAAACCATATTATACATCAAAGAATCTCACATTTTATTTGAATTTGTGATAATGTGTGGCGTTTGCAACTCACATCTAAATACTTGTAGGCGTAGGGGGAGGGGCACCATACATAATGTGATAAACACATTATACATATGAGACATGGTTTAGATTATGAAGATCTAGCTAGAGCTAGAAATGTAATGTGATTTGAGATCAAAATAAAGTGGATTCAAAAAACCTAGTTCGAGTTCATATAGTACACATAGTTCATATGTAACTCGAGACTAATCATGTGGTGTGCTGTGAAGATAATACACAAACGATGGTTTAACTTGACAATAATGATGATTGTAGATCTTATTAAAACAGAGAAATGAATTAAAATTCTTTAACTTCACAACAATCATTACTGTAGATCTTATTCAAATAGAGAAACGAATTAAAATTTAGTTCATATTGAAGCGGTATTATATACGTTTGGAATGCACTAAAACATTCATTTGAGTAGTAGGTTGCATGCATTATACACGTAGCGAAATATTTTAATTGAACATAACATGAATTCAAAGTTTTGAATGGCATTTGTAGGGCGCACTGATTTGGTACAGTACATGTTAGGCTTGTCCGGAAATTTCAACCCGCGCCTTGTTAGCCCGAAATATTTAAGATATATCTGTCTCGTTGTGTTCCAACAACTCCCTCCATCTCAACCCACGCCTTGCTATTCCGAAATTACAACATGGACGAACACTCCCACCTCCTGTGAAATCCGGACACGCGAAATGCCCGTGGTACCCCTGAACCGAAAGAACCGCCTCAAATCAGTGGGGGTACTTTCGTAACTTACCCCACATTTCGGACAAGCGTGTCTCTAAGCCATGGTTCCCCAGTGCCATCCCATCCGCCCACCCATTTGTACACCGAGGCCGTGAAAACCCGCGACGAAACCCCACACCCTGCTCCGTCCGCCACCCAGCCGGAGCCTCTTCCCCGATGATGTCGTCCACAGCAACACCTCGACGTCCCTCATCCATCGTACTCGATGAGGATCCGTCGTCGATCTCATCGTCCCGCCGGTTCAGCCACCCCGTCCTCCACCTCCAAGGAGCTGCCCCGACGTTCCCCTCGTCTTTCGCGCCATCTCCATTCCCACACCACCGTCTTCACCTGCACCACCGGAAGAGCATCATCATCACCGTTTCCTCGGATGAAGCTGCGGCCTAATCGGTGCCACCAAAGAGGTTGTACACTAATCACCGTATTTTATTCCTGATTCGATCTCACGGTGCTGCCGGCGCTCGGTCCGAGCCGACACGACATGGATCCATCCACGGCGGCATCGCCGGCCACTTCCTCCGCGGCATCGCTCCCTCGGCGGCGACGTCCACATCAGTAGGACCTGCTTCTGCTTTAGCTCTCGCTCGCGCTGCTGCTCTGCTGTTGCTCTCGTCCCCTGCCTGGTCTGCTCTTGCTATTGCTCTTGCTCGCCTTGCTGCTCTCACTCTTGCTCTTGCTTGCGATGCTGCTCCGATTTAGCTACACTTCACTCCGATGCCGCCGGGGTGAAGGAAGAACCAGCCGCAGCGGGGAGGGGGGCTCGCCGGAGAGGTACCCCACTATCTATCTTAGGGTTCAGGATGGGGGCGGTGGTCGCCCGCGGTGGTGGGGCGTTGGCGCGGCGGTGGCATGGGGATCGCCGGAGAAAAAGCTCGGCACGGGGGGCCTAGAGGGATGGCCGGGGCGGCGGCGGACCGGCGGTGGGGAGTATTTTTAGGGCGGGCGGGGCGGCGCACCACCGGCCGCGGCTGGCAGGGGGCTGCTGTTTGGCCGGCTCAGAGGGGTGGAGGTTGAAGATGAACCGCAGGCCCTTGATTTCGTATCCAACGGCTGCAAAATCGTCTGACCAGAGATGAAAACGTCTGTCGACCGGCATGTAGCCTCACCTTACTAGTGCATTCAGTTTCAACAGCAAAATTCAGTTTCGACAGTTAAGTTCAGTTTTGACAGTTAAGTTTAGTTTCGACAGTTAAATTCAGTTTCGACAGTTAAGTTCAGAGATGAGTGGCTGATGTATTTTACATCTACCACTGTGTGTTTATGTATTTTACGTCATGTATTGGAGATGCTATTAGAATTCCACTCAGGTTAACGTTGTTCGTTGTCTCTCTTGTCCTGCTTCAGCCTCGGCGTCGTACAACTCACTGGAGCTGCTCCAACGACGAAACCCTCCATCATAGCGGAGCAATACCTCGGGCTCCATCTCCAGACGCCTAAGATCTTCTTCCCCTCCTCCGACAGCCAAGTCAGCCGGAGCATCCTCACCGGCCAACGCAATCACGGTGAGATCGACATGGCTTCGCCAAAGAGGTTGTACACTTGTTGCATCTCTTTTTTACTCTACATGTTATATATATTGTCCACTTAGCACACGGATTTGTTCCTTTAGTGTCTCTTTCAAACAAAAAACGTAGGAATTTTAATCTTCACTTGTCCTCCTTTTCAAATTCCTATTCATGAAGCACAAGACTAAGAGATAGTAGCATAATAGCATTATAACCGTACATTTTCTTGTGGTTTGACTTAATCTCACAATGCTTCATTGCATCCTGTGATCTTCCAATTGTTGTGAATCAAACACCCAGATTGGCAGAAATCCTGTGTTTTTAAATTCTCTGGTTTTGCACATGCAATCCTATCCTATTCCTATCTATTTCCTATCCTTGCATTATTGGAATACTCCAATTCAAACGAGCCCTTACAGAATTACTTCTCTTATAGATAGTTGTCAAAGAAAACTTTGCATGGTTTGTCCCGCTCCTGCTGCGCCATCGTCCACCCCAGCTGAGCTGCTCCAACGATAGAAGGGTCCAGCACAGCAGGGATCCGGCCTCCAGACTGTCTTTCGCCGCCTCAGATCTTCTTCCCCGCCGCTGGCAGCCATGAAAACTACACTACCATCATCAACCGAGCAGATGACCTCGAAGACTACACGGGTCCGCAAGAGAGGTCGCACTCTTTCGTGTCTGCTTATGTTATGCATCGCTTAATATTACATGCTACTTTATCGTCTTGTTCACCGATTAGACTCTGAGTCAGCTCCAAACTAATGGTCAAACTTTAGTTTTTAAATGGTTGTGGGGTACATATCGGGGCCGCTATCAATAGTATCTATCTACTATCTGGTTAATCTCCGGTGTCTACTATGAGTTTCATGTTGGGTGGGAAACAAACAGTAAAGAAGCCATTATCTGTATTTTTTAACTGAAGCCATTATCTGCCTGCTATTATTGGTTTTGGGTCTATCCACAGGTTGCTACTATCACTCTGGATTTCTGCATGCACTCCTTACATAATCTCACTATGTTTTATTCCTATGCATGCCAGTTATTGTAAACAATGGAACTGAACATGTAGAGCAAAAGAGACGAGCCTTGTGTGGCAATAAAATTTCATGCAGACGTGCTCCATGGTACGCGCAAAGGCAGACCCCTCCATGCATTTCGGATTGTAATCGAGAGGAAGATATCTGTTCTAAGGGGGATTCAGAAGGAGAAGACAACTCCTATTTAGCCCCTGAGGTCTTCGCTCTAACTTGGCATGCTGATGTTGGTTATATCATGAATATGGTGTCTTGCATTGCTTACTTTATACATCAAATATGTCATCTGCTTAGTTTCGACATCCTTTGTGCGAATGCCATCTGTTTAGTTTATTCATCGTTTATGTGAATTATGCAATGCCATCTTGTTTAGCCAGGCATCATATATGTGAATTTTGCAATGCCATCCTGCTTAGCCAATCATCTTATATGTAAACTATATCATGCCATCCTTTTTTTCTGTTACATTTTACATTTGTCAACAATGTTTTTACATTCAACTGCTCTTCGTGTGCATCGGCCATTTGACACGGTGATGGCAAATTCTGGAGTGAAAACAAGGTCTTCAGAGCAGACTATGCTATCTGATGAAGCGCATATCTCGCTGGTTACGTATAGCTCCTTAGAGGAGGATTCAGAGACAGATGACCAGTCCTATCCCCCCCCGAGGTGTATGCTCTAACTTGGCAGGGTTATGTTGCTCATATCGTGCGTATGGTGTCTCACATTGCTATGTCATTTGATTAGTTGTAACACCCTCGATGCTGCTATATCTCCCACATGTCGAAGCACGACTTAGAGGCATAACCGCATTGAAATCAATGTCGCAAGTGAGGTAATCTTCACACAACCCATGTAATACATAAGGGAAAGAGATACATAGTTGGCTTACAATCGCCACTTCACACAATTACATGAATAAAGCATCACATCAACCAGATACAATCAAGGTCCGACTACGGAACCAAAATAAAAGAAGACTAACCCAAAGCAACACAGATCCCCGATCGACCCCAACTGGGCTCCACTACTGATCAACTAGAAACGGAACAACACAAAGGACAAGATCTTCATCGATCACCTCCTTGAGCTTGGTTGCGTCACCTGCTCAGTAACATCGGCATCTGCAGACTGGTTTTGGAAGTATCTATGAGTCACGACTCAGCAATCTCACACTCTCGCGATCAAGACTATTTAAGCTTATGGGTAAGGTAAAGGTATGATGTAGAGCTGCAGCAAGCGACTAGCATATATGGTGGCTAACATACGCAAATGAGAGCGAGAAGAGAAGGCAAAGCGTGATCGAGAAACTGATCAAGAAGTGATCCTAGAACAACCTACGTTAAACATGACTCCAACACCGTGTTCACTTCCCGGACTCCGCCGGAAAGAGACCATCACGGTTACACATGTGGTTGATGTATTTTAATTAAGGTCAACTTCAGGTTTTCTACAACCGGACATTAACAAATTCCCATCTGCCCATAACCGCGGGCACGACTTTTGATAGTTCAAATCCCTGCAGGGGTGTCCCAACTTGGCCCATCACAAGCTCTCACGGTCAATGAAGGATATTCCTTCTAGCGGGAAGACCCGATCAGGCTCGGAATCCCGGTTAGAAGACATTTCGACAGGTAAAACAAGACCAGCAAGACCGCCCGATGCACCGACATCCTGATAGGAGCTGCACATATCTCGTTCTAAGGGCAACACCGGATGAGCGCTCCGTACAACACTTAGACAAGCACTGGCCCGGGGGGGTTAAAATAAAGATGACCCTCGGGATGTGCGACTCCCAAGGGAAAAAGGCTAGGTGGCGAATGGTAAAACCAAGGTTGGGCTTTGCTAGAGGAGTTTTATTCAAGGCGAACTGCCAAGGGGTTCCCATTATAACCCAATCGCGTAAGGAACGCAAAATCCAGGAACATAACACCGATACGACGGAAAACTAGGGCGGCAAGAGTGGAACAAAACACCAGGCATAAGGCCGAGCCTTCCACCCTTTACCAAGTATATAGATGCATTAATTAAATAAGAGATATTGTGATATCCCAACAAATATCCATGTTCCAAACATGGAACAAGCTCCAATCTTCACCTGCAACTAACAACGCTATAAGAGGGGCTGAGCAAAGCGGTAACATAGCCAAACAACGGTTTGCTAGGACAAGGTGGGTTAGAGGCTTGGTTTAACAATATTGGAGGCATGATAAGCAAGTGGTAGGTATCGCAGCATAGGCATAGCAAAAGAGCGAGCATCTAGCAAGCAAAGATAGAAGTGATTTCGAGGGTATGATCACCTTGCCTGAAATCCCGCAAGGAAGAAGAACGAGCCCACGAAGAAGACACACAGACGTAGAAGAACGGGTCCTCACAAACGCAACGTTATCGGAACCAACCCGAAGAAGCAACACCGGAAAGAAGCAAACAACATAGTAAACAACCAACACATGAACATGGTATGATATGCGGGATGCGGTATGCGATGCATATGCATGATTTGCAAAGGAATGATTGAACCTGGCCTCAACTTGGAAATCCAAGAGTGCCAGTGGAAAGGTGATGTGATTTCGGTTGAAATCGATATAAAGATCACCGGAATCGGATGCACGGTTTGGAAATGGCAAGCAAAACAAATATGGTACCAGTCTGCGATAAATAGCAAGTAGCCATCTAAATGCATCAAAATAAATAGGCTACAGCACTCAAACATGACAACAAAATACATGGCAGGGATCCAATCATGATGCTTGACAAAAGACGAACACTGAGCTACGGCTAATTCATCCATTAACAGGTTCAAACAAGCATGGCAAAAGTGCAAACGATAACAGGTTTCAGACTTAGTGAAATTAACACAAGTCTGGAATTTATCATCAGGAAGCACACTTTAGACCATGAAAACTATATGCTACAGTGTAACACCCCGGATGTAACTTTCCCAGTTTGTACTCCAACTCTTGCCGTTTCCGGCGTTAAGTTATATTTATTTCCTCGGGTTCGGGTCTTTGTCTCCATGTGTTGTTATCGTTGTCATGCATCTCATATCAGGTCATCATGTGCATTGCATTTGCATATGTGTTCGTCTCAGGCATTCGAGCATTTTCCCCGTTGTCCGTTTTGCATTCCGGCGCTTCGTTCTCCTCCGGTGGTCATTTCTGGCTTTCTTTCGTGTGTGGGGATTAAACATTTCCGGATTGGACCCAGACTTGCCAAGCGGCCTTGGTTTACTACCGGTAGACCGCCTGTCAAGTTTCGTATCATTTGGACTTCGTTTGATACTCCAACGGTTAACCGAGGGACCGAAAAGGCCTCATGTGTGTTGCAGCCCAACACCCCTCCAATTTGGCCCAAAACCCACCTAACTCTGCTCCATCATCTAGAGCGTTCGATCACGATCGCGTGGCCGAAAACCGCACCTCATTTGGACTCTCCTAGCTCCTCCTATGCCTATAAATAGATTCCTCCACGAAATTCCGGATCCCCCTCGTCCTCAAACCCTAAAAACGCCGCCGTCGGACGTGTCCGCACAGGCCGGACAACGTCCGGATCGGCCTCCGCCGACCGGGAGCCGCCACGTGGGCGCCCCGTACCACATCGCCGCCGCCACTCCCGTCGGCCCACTCGGGGCCGAGGCCGGCCCGCCCGCGCCCGCGCACGGGCCAGAGGAGCCGCCGCCGCCGCCTCCTTCTTCCTCCTCCGCCCGACCCCCTCGCCGCCGCCTGCTCCGCCCCGCCACCGGCGAACGCCGCCGCTGCCGCCAGGTCGCCGCGCCTCCGCCGCCGTGCGAGCCGCCGCCTCCGCCGCCGCCGCCGCCGTCCGGCCGCCGCCTTGCCTCCTCTCCGCCGCCCGGCCTCTTCCTCCCGCTCCGGCCGCCGCACCGGCCATCGACGCCGGCGAACTCGGATCCGGCATCGGGCCGCGTGCCACCGGAACCCTAGATCTGGGGTTGTTTTTTTCTCTAAGTCCCTAAATTTTCAGTCCATATGCTCCTGTTCGGGGCCTCATAACTTTGCATCAGTAGCTCCGATTCATGCATATAGCATATCAAAATGTTCATATCAGAGATTACATCATTTCGTTCCAGTGCATCATTTTCATTTGAGTTCATCTTGATGCCCGAAAAGTTGTTAGAAGAGGGCTACTTGAGTTAATTGTCAGATCTGCTACTCCGCTTAGCACTTTTGTCATTTTTGCCATGATTAATGTGTGCATGATATGCCCGTGAGTTCTACATGTGTTTTGTTAAGGGTTTTTTCATCTTTCCAGAGGTGAAACCCATGGATTTTTAGGATGTGTGTGGTGACTTGTGCAAGCTTGCAAAGTGGTGCACTTGCTAATTCTGTTTTCAGGGACTTAGCAATTTCACTAAGTCATGGATCTGTTTATCTCATGATGCCATATGTTCTTGTTGTTTCCTAGTGATCCGTGCCTCTTTTGAGGATTATGAGTAAGGATGTTTTGTTAATATTGTAGTTCTCTATCCATACATGTCTTTGTTTGCAATATGGGGCACCCTAGCTTGAGTTAATCGAGCTCTACTTTTGCTACTTTGTGAATCTGGGCAGATTGTCAACTTGTTTGCCATTTTGCCGGTGATGTTGTAGTTGATCCGTGCATGCTATGTTATTGTTCTTGCCATGTCTAGCTTGAATTTTGTGCCTTCTTGATGGGAGTATACTTGACTTGCCATGACTTGCATCGTAGTGAGTGCATCGAGCTCGTAAACCTGCCTACTTGAGTTATATTTCAGCATGTGTTAGTTTTTCACAAAGTCTGAAAACTGATTATGTTTTTCCTATGTTCACGTGCTTGCAATTGTATTTTCTGATCCCGTTTGGCTCAAGGTCACTAAGGGACTATTGTTAAGCTCTTTGAGTAGCTCCATGCCATGCTTTACTTTGCCATGTTCAGATCATGTAACATGTAGTTTTGTTGCTCCGAAGAGGGCTACCTGATCTGAAATTCCAGACAAGTGTTGATTTCACTAAGTCTGAGATCTGTTTGTCATATGCATTTTTGCCATGCTTGTTTGAACCTGTTAATGGATGAATTGGCCGTAGCTCACTGCTAGACTTTTGTTGAGAATCTTTTGTGCATCCCTGCCATGTATTTTGTTGTCATGTTTGGGTGCTGTAGCATGTTCATCTCATTGCATTTAAATGCCCACTTGCTGTAAATCGCACACCGGTGTCATTTTTGAATCGCTTGCCATTTCCAAACCGTAACTCCGATTCCGGCGTTCTTTATATCGTTTTCAAGCGATTTCATCTCATCTTTCCAGTGGCACCCTTGCATTTCCTGTCATATCTTGCATTTTGCATCCCGCATGGCATCCCGCATAGCATATCATCTTTGCATCGTGTTGCTTGAGCTTGCACGTGGTTGATTGTATCCTTGTTGCTTATTTGTCTTGTTTGGGTAGAGCCGGGAGACGAGTTCGCTAACGAGGAGCCCGTAGAGTTTGCTTTTGAGGATCCAGTCAACTCTGACAACTGTGCAGGCAAGATGATCATACCCTCGAAATCACTACTATCTTTGCTATGCTAGTTTGCTCGCTCTTTTGCTATGCCAATGCTACAATGCCTACCACTTGCTTTCAAGCCTCCCATTTTTCCATGTCAAACCTCTAACCCACCTTGGCCTAGCAAACCGTTGATTGGCTATGTTACCGCTTTGCTCAGCCCCTCTTATAGCGTTGCTAGTTGCAGGTGAAGATTGGAGGCCGTTCCTTGTTGGAACATTTATTTACTTGTTGGGATATCATTATATTGCTATGTTATCTTAATACATCTATATACTTGGTAAAGGGTGGAAGGCTCGGCCTCTCGCCTAGTGTTTTGTTCCACTCTTGCCGCCCTAGTTTCCGTCATATCGGTGTTATGTTCCCGGATTTTTGCGTTCCTTACGCGGTTGGGTTATAATGGGAACCCCTTGATAGTTCGCCTTGATTAAATATTTTCCAGCAATGCCCAACCTTGGTTTGACCATTTGCCACCTAGCCTTTTCTTTCCCTGGGTTCTGCAGACTCAAGGGTCATCTTTATTTTAACCCCCCGGGGCCAGTGCTCCTCTGAGTGTTGGTCCACCTGTCAGCTACCGGTGGCCACCAGGGGCAACTCTGGGCTGGCCTACCCGTACCTAAGACAATCTGAGTGTGCCCTGAGAAAGAGATATGTGCAGCTCCTATCGGGATTTGTCGGCACATTCGGGCGGTGTTGCTGGTCTTGTTTTAACCTGTCCAAGTGTCTTGAGTAACCGAGATACCGAGTCTGATCGGAACGTCTTGGGAGGAGGTCTATTCCTTCGTTGACCGTGAGAGCTTGTCATGGGCTAAGTTGGGACTCCCCTGCAGGGATTGAACTTTCGAAAGCCATGCACGCGGTTATAGGCAGATGGGAATTTGTTAATGTCCGGTTGTAGATAACTTGAACCTTAATTATTTAAAATGAATCAACCGAGTGTGTTACTGTGATGGCCTCTTCTCGGCGGAGTCCGGGAAGTGGACACGGTGTTGGAGTAATGTTTGCGCAGGTTGCTCTCTAGTTTTCTCGCTCGTGCTTTGCCTCCTCTTCTCGCTCTCTTTTGCGAATAAGATAGCCACCATATACGCTAGTCTCTTGCTGCAGCTCCACATATTTTTTACCTTGCCTTACCTATAAGCTTAAATAGTCTTGATCGAGAGGGTGCGAGATTGCTGAGCCCCTGTGGCTCACAGATTACTATTACACCAGATGCAGGGCCTGATGATTCAGCTCCAGGAGACGCGTATGAGCTCAAGTGGGAGTTCGACGAGGACTCTCAACGTTACTATGTTTCCTTTCCCGATGATCAGTAGTGGTGCCCAGTTGGGGGTGAACGGGACCGTGTCGCATGTTGGGTTCTCTTTCATTTTGGCGCCGTAGTCAGGCCATGATTGTTTGGATGATGTAATGTTATTTATGTACTTGATTGACGTGGCGAGTGTAAGCCAACTATGTTATCTCCCCTTTTATTATTCATATTACATGGGATGTTGTGAAGATTGCCTAACTTGCGACATATGCCTTCAATGCGATTATGCTTCTAAGTCGTGGCTCGACACGTGGGAGATATAGTCGCATCGAGGGTGTGACAAGTTGGTAATCAGAGCCTTCCCCGACCTTAGGAGCCCCATTGCTTGATTGTTTTTAGCGGCCGAGTTGTGTCTAGAAAAATGTTTTGAGTCATTTAGGTATTATATATCGGAGAGTTTAGGAATTCTTTTTACTTCCCAGTCTCCTCATCGCTCTAGTAAGGCATCCTGACGTAGAGTTTTGACTCTTCTATTCTCAAATTTCACTAAATTTTTTTTAGGATCACGCCGGTATCTTGGAATCGTTCCGATGGTTTTATGATCAGAACATTGTCTTGGTGCCTCCTGTCAGGGGTTTAGTGGAAGTGTCCCGGGGAGTTGAGCTCTGTGGTGTTGTCATCATAATTTTATCGTTGCAGTTCTGGAATACCTGAGTCTAGTATGCCGACATCGAAAATATCTTTTATGCAGTTCGTTGGTGAGATAACCTCGATGCCACCCAGTACTGGGGCGGGAGTTCGGGAGTATCGCCATAACTTGTATAACAGATGCTTTTTGAAGGTTGAGGTAGATGGTTTCCGAAGGTTTCTTGGTTATGTGTTGAAGGATGGATACAGCTGGATGTAGGATTTGCTAGTTTGGGTGAGATATTATGCTTGCCCTGTATCTCCAACACCTGATTGCATAACCGGAAAGGTTCGGGAGTTTCATAGGTGGGAATTCTTGTAGCTCTAGTCCTTCTTCCACGGATATTGGTTTGAGATTGGGATTTCTTACCGATTATTCGTTCTTGATCCGTACCTTGTTGATTTATTTCTCTACCATAATTCTACGTGGCTTCTCAATTTATGGATATGTGACCATTTCAAGAGGAATGCATTCGTTCATTTTGTTCGGATGTTAAGACTATATGTTGCAATTTTCATTCCGTTGGATTCAGCTTCAATATTTATCTGTCAATGTGCTAATGGTGGTCAACCTCTTCAGGATGGCTCCTCCAACGCGCATGACTCCGAATCCTGATCCGCCACCACCTCCACCTCCTCCGGAGGCATGGCAAGCTGTGATGGCCGCAACCAATGCAAACACACAGTTGATCATGCAAATTCTTCAAGAGCGCAATCAAGGAAACCAAGGGAATCAAGGAAGCAATCAGAGTCACTTTGCTACACTCAACCAGTTCCTTGCTAACGGGCCAAAGACTTTCAGCAATTGTGTTGAGGCAACCGATGCTGACGATTGGCTTGTGGTTCTGTGTAAGCATTTCGAGTGGAGTAACGTCAGGCCTGAGGACTTTGTCAAATTCGCTTCCTTCCAACTCAAAGATCAAGCTGCAGAATGGTTCCAGCAGTACAAGGACTCCAGAGGTGGACGTGTTATCACTTGGGATGATTTCTGTCGAGATTTCCGAGCTCATCATATTCCTCAGAGCGTGGTTGAAAGCAAGCGTGAGGAATTCCGCAATCTGAAGCAAGGCTCTTTGTCTGTCTATGACTATAACAAGTTGTTCCAGAAGCTCGCCCGCTTTGCCAAGCAGGACGTCCCTGATGAGAAGAGCATGATATATCAGTTCAGGGGTGGTCTCAGAGAAGAAATTCAGCTAGCTCTTGTTCTCTTCGAACCCTTGAGATACGATGAGTTCTACAACATGGCATTGAAGCAAGAGGCTGCTCAGTTGAAGTGTGATGCTTCCAAGAAGCGAGTCAGAGATATTACTCCTTCTTCCTCTACTCAAGTGGCCAAGCAGCAGAAGTATTGGCTTCATCCTCCTCCGTTTCGTCAGCCGTATCAGCAGAAGAGCAAAGGTGGCAGTGGTTCTTCCCACCCACCCAACCCTGGCTTTCAGTACAAGACTTCATCTCAAGCTCCAAGATCAAGTGCTCCGTATCACCGTCCGCTTTCAGAGGTCACGTGCAACAAGTGCCAACAGAAGGGTCACTATGCCAACAAGTGTTTCAACCAGAGGCGTCTTCCTCCTCCTCCTCCTGTCAGATCGGCAAGTACAGCTGTGGTCAAGCATAACCCCAAGCACGCCAAGGTCAACTTGATGAACACAGCCCAGGCAGAGGACTCGTCAAATGTGATCATGGGTAACCTTCTTGTTAATGATGTTCCTGCAAAAGTTCTTTTTGACACGGGTGCATCGCATTGTTTCATCTCGAGACCGTTTTCATCTAAGCATGGTTTGCCTTTGCAAATTTTGCCTAGTCCTTTAGCAGTTGTCTCTCCCGGTAAGCGCATGAATGCTAACTCCATCGTTCCGGATGTTACTATCACTTTGGGTGACTACAACTTCTTGGCTTCTCCAACGGTTCTTGGTCACTCGGATATTGATCTTATTCTCGGAATGGATTGGCTTTCTAAGCACAAGGCTCAGCTTGATTGTGCAGCCAGGCAGATTCAATTGACTCATTCGTCTGAGGATGTATTTGTCTTTGCCGCTCGGGATAATACCATTCGTCTGTTTTCTCTCAATGAGAAGGGTGAATTGGATGTTATCTCTCAGATTCCAGTCGTTTGCGAATATCAAGACGTCTTTCCAGAAGAGCTTCCAGGAATGCCTCCGCACTGGCCAGTTGAATTCGTTATTGATCTTGAGCCTGGCACGGAACCTGTGTGCAAACGTCCTTACAAGCTCGGACCTGAAGAGTTGAAGGAGCTGAAGAAGCAACTCGATATTCAAGAGAAAATGGGTCTCATTCGGCCTAGTTCTTCTCCGTGGGGTTGTGGTGTTCTTTTTGTGAAGAAGAAGGATGGAACGGACCGACTTTGTGTTGATTACCGTCAAGTGAACAAGAAGACCATCAAGAACAAATACCCACTTCCTAACATCAATGAGCTGTTCGAACAACTCAAAGGTGCTCGAGTATTCTCCAAGCTTGATCGCCGTATGGGTTATCATCAGATTCGAATTCGTGAGCAAGATATTCCAAAGACGGCTTTCAGGACAAGCTTTGGTTCATATGAATACACTGTCATGTCTTTTGGCCTCGTCAACGCTCCTCCGACGTTCTCTTGCATGATGAACTTCATCTTCAACGCCTACACCAATGACTTCGTTTTGGTCTATCTCGACGACATTCTGGTTTTCTCGAAGAACAAGGAAGATCATGCCAAGCACTTGCGTTTGGTTCTTGATAAGCTCAGAGAACATCAGTTCTACGCCAAGTTCTCCAAGTGTGAATTTTGGCTCGATGAGGTTCTTTATCTTGGTCATATCATCTCTACCAAGGGCATTGCCGTGAATCCCGAGAAGGTGTCTGCAATTGTGAATTGGGAACCTCCTCAGAACGTGAAGCAACTCCGCAGTTTTCTCGGTCTCGCAAGCTATTGTTGAAGATTCGTTGAAAACTTTTCTAAGATCGCGAAGCCTCTCTCAAATCTTCTCCAGAAGCACGTCAAGTACGTTTGGTCTCCGGAGTGTGACATTGCTTTCAACACTTTGAAAGAGAAATTGATCACTGCTCCAGTTCTGACTCCGCCTGATGAATCTAAGCCGTACGAGGTCTTTTGTGATGCCTCTCTCCCCAAGGTCTTGGCGCAGTTTTCATGTAAGAGAAGAAAGTTGTTGCTTATACATCTCGCCAGTTGAAGCCTAATGAGAAGAACTACCCCACTCATGATCTCGAGTTGGCGGCAGTTGTGCATGCTCTTTTGACTTGGAGACATCTTCTATTGGGAAGAAAAGTGGACATTTTCACTCACCAGAAGAGTCCCAAGTACATCTTCACTCAGCCTAATCTCAACCTCAGGCAAACTCGATGGGTCGAAATGATTCAAGAGTATAATCCGAGTATCGAGTATACTCCAGGAAAGGCCAATGTGATTGCTGACGCTTTGAGCAGAAAGGCTTACTACAACAGTATGATTCTCAAGCCTTATCAACCCGAGCTTTGTGAAGCTTTCCGCAAACTTAACCTGCAAGTTGTTCCTCAAGGTTTCCTCACCAACCTTCAAGTCTCTCCTACCTTAGAAGACCAGATTCGCCAAGCCCAGCTTTTTGATGCTATGGTGAAAAAGGTGAAGATTGGGATTGCCAAGAGTCAGTCCAAGTACAAGTGCTACCGCCTTGATGACAAGGACACTCTCTTCTTCGAGGATCGTATTGTTGTACCCAAAGGTGACCTTCGTAAAGTGATCATGAATGAGGCTCACAATTCTCTCCTCTCCATCCACCCTGGGAGCATGAAGATGTATCAGGACCTTAAGCAAGCCTATTGGTGGACTCGAATGAAGCGCGAGATCGCTCAATTCATGAATGAATGTGATGTCTGCAGAAGAGTGAAGGCAGAACACCAAAGGCCATCAGGTCTCCTCCAACCTCTTGCCATTCCAGAATGGAAGTTTGACCACATTGAAATGGACTTCGTGACTGGGTTTCCTAAGTCCAAGCGTGGCAATGATGCTATATTCGTTGTCATCGACAAACTCACAAAAGTGGCTCATTTTCTGCCTATCAAAGAGTCGATCACTGCAGCTCAATTGGCGGAACTCTATACCTCTTGTATTGTCTCTCTGCACGGTATTCCTCAAGTGATCTCTTCAGACCGTGGCACCATCTTTACCTCGAAGTTTTGGGATTCTTTTCAGAAGGCCATGGGCACCAACATCCGCTTCAGCACAGCTTTCCATCCTCAAACTAGCGGTCAAGTCGAGCGTGTCAACCAGATTCTTGAAGATATGCTCAGGGCTTATGTGATCTCCTTCGGCATGAAGTGGGAGGATTGTCTTCCTTATGCTGAATTCTCCTACAACAACAGTTTTCAAGCAAGTTCGGGCAAGGCCCCATTTGAAATTCTGTATGGCAGGAAGTGCCGTACCCCTCTCAACTGGTCTGAAACCGGTGAACGTCAGCTTTTGGGTAATGACTTAATCACAGAGGTAGAAGAAATGTGCAAAGTCATTCGTGATAACCTCAAAGCAGCCCAATCCCGCCAGAAGAGCTACTATGATAGTAAGCATCGTGATTTGGCTTTCGAGATCGGAGATCATGTTTACCTCCGCGTCTCTCCTATGAAAGGTACTCGTCGCTTCGGTATGAAAGGGAAGCTTGCCCCTAGATACGTGGGACCTTTCAAGATTGTCAGCAAGAGAGGCGACCTCACCTATCAAATCGAGCTTCCTTCAAACTTTGCAAACGTTCATGACGTGTTCCATGTCTCTCAGCTTCGAAAGTGCTTCAAGACTCCTGACCGCACTGTCAACTTCGAGGACATTGAGCTCCAAGAAGATCTCTCCTATCGTGAGCACCCGGTTGCTATTCTTGAAGAGACTGAACGCAAGACTCACAACAAGTCAATCAAATTTCTCAAAGTCAAGTGGTCACACCATTCCGACCGTGAAGCTACCTAGGAACACGAGGATCACCTCCGTTCTGAGTACCCAGCGTTCTTTCAGTCCTAGATCTCGGGACGAGATCCTTTCGTAGTGGTGGAGTGTTGTAACACCCCGGATGTAACTTTCCCAGTTTGTACACCAACTCTTGCCATTTCCGGTGTTAAGTTATATTTATTTCCTCAGGTTCGGGTCTTTGTCTCCGTGTGTTGTTATCGTTGTCATGCATCTCATATCATGTCATCATGTGCATTGCATTTGCATACGTGTTCGTCTCAGGCATTCGAGCATTTTCCCCGTTGTCCGTTTTGCATTTCGGCGCTTCGTTCTCCTCCGGTGGTCATTTCTAGCTTTCTTTCGTGTGTGGGGATTAAACATTTCCAGATTGGACTGAGACTTGCCAAGCGGCCTTGGTTTACTACCGGTAGACCGCCTGTCAAGTTTCGTATCATTTGGACTTCGTTTGATACTCCAACGGTTAACCGAGGGACCGAAAAGGCCTCATGTGTGTTGCAGCCCAACACCCCTCCAATTTGGCCCAAAACCCACCTAACTCTGCTCCATCATCTAGAGCGTTCCATCACGATCGCATGGCCGAAAACCGCACCTCATTTGGACTCTCCTAGCTCCTCCTATGCCTATAAATAGATTCCTCCACGAAATTCCGGATCCCCCTCGTCCTCAAACCCTAAAAACCATCTCCGCCGCTGCCGGACGTGTCCGCACAGTCCGGACAACGTCCGGATCTGCCTCCGCCAACCGGGAGCCGCCACGTGGGCGCCCCGGACCACATCGCCGCCGCCACTCCCGCCGACCCACTCGGGCCCGAGGCCGGCCCGCCCGCGCCCGTGCACGGGCCAGAGGAGCCGCCGCCGCCGCCTCCTTCTTCCTCCTCCGCCCGACGCCCTCGCCGCCGCCTGCTCCGCCCCGCCGCTGGCGAATACCGCCGCTGCCGCCCGGTCGCCGCGCCTCCGCCGCCGCGCGAGCCGCCGCCTCCGCCGCCGCCGCACGAGCCGCCGCTGCCGCCGACGCCGCCGTCCGGCCGCCGCCTCGCCTCCTCTCCGCCGCCCGGCCTCTTCCTCCCGCTCCGGCCGCCGCACCGGCCATCGACACTGGCGAACTCGGATCGGGCCTCGGGCCGCGTGCCACCGGAACCCTAGATCTGGTGTTGTTTTTTTCTCCAAGTCCCTAAATTTTCAGTCCATATGCTCCTGTTCGGGGCCTCGTAACTTTGCATCCGTAGCTCCGATTTATGCATATAGCATATCAAAATGTTCATCTCAGATATTACATCATTTCGTTCCATTGCATCATTTTCATTTGAGTTCATCTTGATGCCCAAAATGCTGTTAGAAGAGGGCTACTTGAGTTAATTGTCAGATCTGCTACTCCGTTTAGCACTTTTATCATTTTTGCCATGATTAATGTGTGCATGATATGCCCGTGAGTTCTACATGTGTTTTGTTAAGGTTTTGTCATATTTCCCGAGGTGCAACCCATGTATTTTTAGGATGTGTGTGGTGACTCGTGCAAGCTTGCAAAGTGGTGCAATTGCTAATTCTGTTTTCAGGGACTTAGCAATTTCACCAAGTCCTGGACCTGTTTATCTCATGATGCCATATGTTCTTGTTGTTTCCTAGTGATCCATGCCTCTTTTGAGGATTATCAGTCAGGATGTTTTGTTAATATTGTAGTGGTCTATCCATCCATGTCTTTGTTTGCAATTATGGGGCACCCTAGCTTGAGTCAATCGAGCTCTACTTTTGCTACTTTCTGAATCTGGGCAGATTGTCAACTTGTTTGCCATTTTGCCGGTGATATTGTAGTTGATCCGTGCATGCTATGTTATTGTTCTTGCCATGTCTAGCTTGCATTTTGTGCCTTCTTGATGGGCGTATACTTTTCTTGCCATGACTTGCACCGTAGTGAGTGCATCGAGCTCGTAAACATGCCTACTTGAGTTATATTTCAGCATGTGTCAGTTTTTCACTAAGTCTGAAAACTGATTATGTTTTTGCTATGTTCACGTGCTTGCAATTGTATTTTCTGATCCCGTTTGGCTCAAGGTAACTAAGGGACTTTTGTTAAGCTCTTTGAGTAGCTCCATGCCATGCTTTACTTTGCCATGTTCAGATCCTGTAACATGTAGTTTTGTTGCTCCGAAGAGGGCTACCTGATCTGAAATTCCAGACAAGTGTTGATTTCACTAAGTCTGAGATCTGTTTGTCATATGCATTTTTGCCATGCTTGTTTGAACCTGTTAATGGATGAATTGGCCGTAGCTCAGTGCTAGACTTTTGTTAAGAATCTTGTGTGCATCCCTGCCATGTATTTTGTTGTCATGTTTGGGTGCTGTAGCATGTTCATCTCATTGCATTTAGATGCCCACTTGCTGTAAATCGCAGACCGGTGTCATTTTTGAATCGCTTGCCATTTCCAAACCGTAACTCCTATTCCGGCGTTCTTTTTATTGTTTTCAAGAGATTTCATCTCATCTTTCCAGTGGCACCCTTGATTTTCCAAGTTGAGGCCACGTTCTTGCATTTCCTGTCATATCTTGCATTTTGCATCCCGCATGTCATCCCGCATAGCATATCATCTTCGCATCGTGTTGCTTGAGCTTGCACGTGGTTGATTGTATCCTTGTTTCTTGTTTGTCTTGTTTGGGTAGAGCCGGGAGACGAGTTCGCTAACGAGGAGCCCGTTGAGTTTGCTTTTGAGGATGCAGTCAACTCTGACAACTGTGCAGGCAAGATGATCACACCCTCGAAATCACTACTATCTTTGCTATGCTAATTTGCTTGCTCTTTTGCTATGCCAATGCTCCGATGCCTACCACTTGCTTTCAAGCCTCCCATTTTGCCATGTCAAACCTCTAACCCACCTTAGCCTAGCAAATCATTGATTGGCTATGTTACCGCTTTGCTCAGCCCTCTTATAGCGTTGCTAGTTGCAGGTGAAGATTGGAGGCCGTTCCTTGTTGGAACATTTATTTACTTATTGGGATATCATTATATTGCTATGTTATCTTAATGCATCTATATACTTGGTAAAGGGTGGAAGGCTCGGCCTCTTGCCTAGTGTTTTGTTCCACTCTTCCCGCCCTAGTTTCCGTCATATCGGTGTTATGTTCTCGGATTTTTGCGTTCCTTACGCGGTTGGGTTATAATGGGAACCCCTTGATAGTTCGCCTTGATTAAAGCTTTTCCCGCAATGCGCGACCTTGGTTTTACCATTTTCCACCTAGCCTTTTCTTTCCCTGGGTTCTGCAGACTCAAGGGTCATCTTTATTTTAACCCCCCCGAGAAAGTGCTCCTCTGAGTGTTGGTCCACCTGTCAGCTACCGGTAGCCACCAGGGGCAACTCTGGGCTGGCCTACTCGTACCTAAGACAATCTGAGTGTGCCCTGAGAAAGAGATATGTGCAGCTCCTATCGGGATTTGTCGGCACATTCGGGCGGTGTTGCTGGTCTTGTTTTAACCTGTCGAAGTGTCTTGAGTAACCGAGATACCGACTCTGATCGAAACGTCTTGGGAGGAGGTCTATTCCTTCGTTGACCGTGAGAGCTTGTCATGGGCTAAGTTGGGACTCCCCTGCAGGGATTGAACTTTCGAAAGCCGTGCCCGCGGTTATGGGCAGATGGAAATTTGTTAATGTCCGGTTGTAGATAACTTGAACCTTAATTATTTAAAATGAATCAACTGAGTGTGTTACCGTGATGGCCTCTTCTCGGCGGAGTCTGGGAAGTGGACACGGTGTTGGAGTAATGTTTGCGCAGGTTGCTCTCTAGTTTTCTCGCTCGTGCTTTGCCTCCTCTTCTCGCTCTCTTTTGCGAATAAGATAGCCACCATATACGCTAGTCGCTTGCTGCAGCTCCACATATTTTTTACCTTGCCTTACCTATAAGCTTAAATAGTCTTGATCGCGAGGGTGCGAGATTGCTGAGCCCCTGTGGCTCACAGATTACTATTACACCAGATGCAGGGCCTGATGATTCCGCTCCAGGAGATGCGTATGAGCTCAAGTGGGAGTTCGACGAGGACTCTCAACGTTACTATGTTTCCTTTCCCGATGATCAGTAGTGGTGCCTAGTTGGGGGTGAACGGGACCGTGTCGCATGTTGGGTTCTCTTTCATTTTGGCGCCATAGTCGGGCCATGAGTGTTTGGATGATGTAATGTTATTTATGTACATGATTGACGTGGCGAGTGTAAGCCAACTATGTTATCTCCCCTTTTATTATTCATATTACATGGGATGTTGTGAAGATTGCCTAACTTGCGACATATGCCTTCAATGCGATTATGCCTCTAAGTCGTGCCTCGACACGTGGGAGATATAGTCGCATCGAGGGTGTGACATACAGGAACATATCATGGCAAATCAAGGCATGGAATGAATCTACTCAAAGCACTTAACAAAAGTCCCCTAGTGACCTTGAGCCAAAAGGGATCAGAAAATACAATGGCAAGCATGTGAACATGGCAAATACACAAACAGATCTCAGACTTTGTGAAAAACTGGAGCATGCAAATTAGGTAACGAGTAGGCATGTTTACGAGCTCGATGCACTCACTACAGAGCATGGCATGACAAACTAAGCATACACCCATCAATAAAACATGGCATAGAAGCTATACATGGCAAGAACAACCACATAGCATGCACGGATCAATAGCAACATCCTCGGCAAAATCGATAACAATTCAACAATCTGCCAGGATTCACTTAATAGAAAAAGTAGAGCTCGATTGACTCAAGCTAGGGTGCTCCATAAATGCAAACAAAGACATGTATGGATAGAGCACCACAATGTTAACAAAACATCCTTACTGATCATCCTCAAAAGAGGCACGAATCACTAGGAAACAACATGAACATATGGCATAACGACAAAATCAGGACAAGGACTGTGTGAAATTCTAAGTCCCTGAAATCAGCATTACCGACTACGCTACTTTGCAAGCTTGTGCTAGTCACCACAAACACCACAAAAATACATGGCAAGAACCTATGTAAATATGGCATGGCATATAACAAAACACATGTAGAGCTCAGGATCATATCATGCACACATTAAACATGGCAAAAATGACAAATATCTATTTGAAGAAACAGATCTGGCAAATTACTCACATAGCCCTCTTCCAATGACATTTTGGACATCCAGATGAGCTCAAATGAAAATTATGCAATGAGATGAAATGATGTTCTCATCAAGGTGAACATTTTGATATGCTACACGCTCAAAATGGAGCCACGGATGATGAGATACGATGCGATGAAATATGCAAAAAAAATAACAAGGACTTGGTAGAATTCTCACCCTCTCGTGAGATCTAGGGTTCGTGCACGTGAACCGAGGCATGGCAGATCTCGCCGGAGTCAACCGGGCAGCGACCGGATCTGGCAGGACTTGCGCCGGGAGGAAGAAGGAGGCGGTCGGGGAGGCGTGCAATGGCACGGAGGCGGAGGAGGTCTGGCGTGGCACGTCGGGCAGCGATGCGGCGGCGCACGGCGCGGCGACTGCGCCGGCGAAGGGCGGCGGTGGCCGGAGCAGCGACCACGGGCGGCGGGGCGGCGGCGGTGGAGGCGGCTCGCGGCGGCTCGGGCGCCGCTCGGGCGGAGCTGGATCCGGGCGGCGGGGCTTCCAAGCGGCAGGGCGCGCGATGGGCCTCGGGGGCCCGGTTCGGGCCGCCCGGGCCGGCGGCGGAGAAGGCGGCGGCGGGACAGGTGGCGGGAGGCGATTGGTGCGGACGGCGGCGACGGGTTCGTCCGGCCGGGTTCGGACATGTCCGGCGCGGCGCAAGGGAAAATTTTAGGGTTAGGGAAAAGAAGACCCGGGAATGAAATGGAGGGATCTTTATATAGGCGTGGAGGGAGCTAGGAATGTCCAAATGAGGTGCGGTTTTCGGCCACGCGATCGTGATCGAACGACCGAGATGATGGAGGGGGTTTAGGTGGGTTTTGGGCAGTTTGGAGGGGTGTTGGGCTGCAACACACACGAGGCCTTTTCGGTCCCTCGGTTAACCGTTGGAGTATCAAACGAAGTCTAAATGGCACGAAACTTGACAGGCGGTCTACCGGTAGTAAACCAAGGCCGCACGACAAGTCTCGGTCCCATCCGAAAATATTTAACACCCGCACACGTAAAGAGGTAGAAAGGGACATCGGATGACATAGGAGCGCCGGATTGCAAAATGGACAACAGGGAAAATGCTCGGATGCATGAGACTAACATGTATGCAAATGAAATGCACCTGATGACATGATATGCAATGCATGACACGCAAGCAATGACAACGCAACAACAGCGAATAACTGGAGGACACCTGGCACATCGTTCTTGGGGCGTTACATTAGTTTAGATATGCTTTGTGTGAACACCACCTGTTCAGTGTCTAATTACCATATATGTGAATTATGCATTGCCATCTTGTTGCAAGACATTATATATGTGAATTATACAATGCCATCTTGTTGCAAAGGCATTATATATGTGAATTATGCAATGCCATGTTGTTTAGCCAATCATCATGTATGTGAATTATATCATGCTATCATTTTTTGTATTACGTGTTCCATTTGTCGACAACGTTTGTATATTCAACTACTCTTCCTGTGCATCAGCCATTTGAAGCGGTGATGGAAGTATCTGGAGTGAAAACAAGGTATTCAGAGCAGACAATGCTACCTGCTGAAGCAGACATCTTGCTGGTTACAGAGAGCTCCTCAGAGGAGGATCCAGAGACTGATGACCAGTCCTATTTTCCCCCTGAGGTCTAAGCTCAAACTTGGAAGGGTTATATTACCCATGTCATGCATGTTGTCTTGCATTGCTTAGTTTTTACATCATATATGGATTGCCATCTTCTTACTTACTTACTATATAAATCATATATTTGAATTATATCATGCCATCTTGTTTACATAGTACATACACATCATCTATCTGAATTATGGCATGGCAACCCATTTAATAAAGACATCATATAGTTATATCATCTCATCATGTTTAGTGTTTATAGTCATCATATTTTGAACTATGGCATTCTATCCGTGAATGTATGTGAATTATGGCATGCCAACCTATTTAATAAACAGATTATATAGTTATGTCATGTCATCCTGTTCACATAGTCTCATATTTTGAACTATGTCTTTCCATCTTTTTTAGTTAGCCATCATAATGTGAAATTGTGTCATGCTATCCTGTTTAGTTAGCCATCATATATGTGAAATTGTGTCATGCTATCCTATTTGGTTAGACAACATAAATATGAATTATTTCATGCCCTCTTTTATTCCCCACTATCCATTGCACCTGTCTATCATACAATGTCTATACTTTCATACTTTCAATTACTTTTCTTGTTTATCAGCCATTTGAATTGGAGAGCGTGATGGCAGTATCTAAGGGAGTAACAACACGGTCTTCGGAGAAGATAGTGCTACCAGTTGATGCAGATAGAACCATGGTTGTACTTGCCCAAGGACCA
This sequence comes from Triticum urartu, assembly GCF_056163025.1. Taxonomy (NCBI): domain Eukaryota; kingdom Viridiplantae; phylum Streptophyta; class Magnoliopsida; order Poales; family Poaceae; genus Triticum; species Triticum urartu. The sequence goes on from NC_141875.1 coordinate 266,051,372, forward strand.
GATCCACCACACATAACCCAGACTCTCGCAGATTGTACCCCTACCCAGTTGGATAGAGAACCAGCTACACCCCTTCTAACCCCAACCCCGGCAGATAGTAACCCAGTTCCAGTTGACACAGCACCATGTCCACCACAGAGCACCCAAACACGGGCAGTTAGTAAGGGAACTGTAGTGCCTAAAGCACGAGGACCACCACTTTGAATCCCAACTCAACGCTTAAAGGAGAAGAAGATTTGTTCTCAGGTCAGGTTCTGTAGCTATGGTTCATACTCCTTTGCTGTTGCATGACCGTATTTACTCATACCAACTATTTTCAAATTTGAAGGATGGATTTTAAACTCCAATGGCGCAACAGGTATGTTTTAAACCTGTTTCTTTAACTGGTTTGCTGTTGTAACCTTCTCTATGTTGATTTCAGTTTCAATTGAATAAACAGTTATGTTCTCATGTCATGCACATTACAAGTGTTGTTATTTCTCTATAGTTACCCACACTTATATTCTGTCTATTCTGCTTTGTCTTGAACAAATATTATTTGAACTGTGTCTCTATCTTGATTTGGAAACAAAAACTAGAATGATATAGACCATAAAGTGACCATGGTACATAGATATATGTTTGTTTCATGTTGTTATCCTATCCACTTTACTAGTGAACTCATTTACCAAAATGAGTTTCATATACAACATGGTAAACATGTGATGTGTCTGCTTGTTTCTCTTTTAGAATGCGGACAAAATATTGGAGAACAGTACCACGTTATCCAATGGTAAAGGAAGTAATGCAGATAAGGTTCAAGATAGAGAGACATAACTGTTGGTCTCCAAGAAAGCTGATAAAAACTATCTTGACGACAGTGAGGGAACCCAAAAGTCCTGTCTTGATGTAGTGTTCAAGTTACTGGCCACTACTGCTGGCACAAGCTCTTCAAACTCACTGCCTGAATCAGTTCATCTTCTTGAGTCTCAACTTCAAGTTCAAAGACATCGATTAGATGTGCTGCGACAGGAAGCTGAAGGACTGAGGAAGTCCCTGCAGAATTCAGATGCATATTTTCTGGTGCAACAACAAGCGCTGGAGGATTTAAGCACCAAGCAAGAGAAAGTTAATAAGATTGCTAAGCATCTTGCCAGCATTATGGGTACCCAGGATATTGTTTCTTGAGATCTTCTGAAGTGGTTCAGTTCTGGATTTGTTTTGCTGTGGCGTTTATTTGCGCTAGTCGCCAACTTTGACAACCAGTGTATATGATATGCTGCTTTGTTCCCTATATTTCCACTGGTGGTGAACTTTGATGCCCAGTGGATCTATTATTTGTAATAGCCGTGATAGCCTAGCATTAGTTGCTTGCTTATTTCTTTACTTGTTTTCTTGTTTATTTGTTTGCTTGTAGTCATTGCAGTTCTTTTTCCACGATTAGCTAGTGGCTGCAATAACCTATTTTTTAAAACTAGGCCACAATAACCGTGGGCTAATATTTACTGTAGTGACACTGGGCCTCCTACTGTCCGTAGAAACAGTGGGCCTTCTACGGGCCATGGAAACAATGAGCCTTCTACGGGCCGTAGAAACAATGGGCCTTATGCGGGCCGTATTATAAATGGGCCTTATACGGGCCGTATAATCGATTGGCCAAACATGGGCCAAACAGACTGCATTATGGCAGTAAACGGGCTAGAGTTGGAATCGTCCGTTCATGGGCCGACCATAACGGGCCATCGTTAATAGGCCATATTTGATGACGCTATGAAATCGTCCCAACGTATTAACGGACCACAAATGGGCCGACTGTAACCACGGGCTAAATTTGGCCCACAAGCAGAAGATGGCAGTTACGGGCCGTAAGTAAACGAATGCTGGAAATGAGCCCAAGAATAAATGGGCTCTGAGAAGGCCGAAAGATAACATGGGCTAGAAACGGCCCAACGGAATAACAGGCCGTTAATGGGTATAAAGTGATACACTGTTCATTACGGGACAGTTTCACCATGGGCCGTTAATGGGTGTAAAGTGATACACTGTTCATTACAGGCCAGTTTCACCACCGGCCATTAGTAGGCCAAGAGTTACATAGGGTCTCATATGGGCCGAAAGACGTCATGGGCCATACATGGGCCAAAAGTGAAAACGGGCTGGAATCATATTGGATGGCCCAAATGACGCTACTGGGCCTAATTCGGATAGGGAGTAACGGGCCTTGGGTTAGCGGGCTGTAAATGGGCTATATTCAAATAGGCCGTTAACAGGCTTTCCATGGGCCGGCCAGCCAGCTTTTGACCAAGTCAAACGGGCTAGCCTTTTCACAGGAATGGGCCTCTATTGGGCCGTGCCACGTGTCGACATATCATAGGTGCCTTCCGTCCAATGAGTGGCTGACATCTGGCCCAATGATGAGCCGACACGTGTTACCTCCAGCCAATGATGATTTTACACGTGGAAAATCCCCATTGGTCGGGGCTGTTAACGGGTTATCGGATCCAAAACCCGACCCGATAGCTTAACGGCGTTCCGTTACGGTGGATGCCACGTGTCGGTCACCCTTGACGAAAGCATTTTTGTGACGCACGATTTATCGTCATGGAAGTGGACACTTCCGTGATGATAATTTTGGTAATGTCATGGAACACTTCTACGACAGCACAGGTATGAC